>NC_056742.1:159901517-159941517 GCF_019279795.1 Protopterus annectens
CCCCACACCCACTGGTAAATATATGTACAGACTCTAAGGTCACAAAACAGAGGGGGAGGGGCATACACCATTGCCTACTATTACTTCAATGTTGTCAGAATTTTGTGTTTAGATATTTTGCAGTTTAGGCATTTTGCAATTGGATATAATTCAAATAATTTTCTATCAATATTTTGACTGTCGACAATATGCTGGTTTAGATCATGTGTAGTATTCCTATATATACATACATATATATATATATATATATATATATATATATATATATATATAGAGAGAGAGAGAGAGGGATTAATATTAACATTAATGAAAAATGCCATCATAAATATTTACATTTGTTTCTCTTTTTAAAACAAGTAGACAATACGCATTCTCAGATTCAAAACTGGACTGTCTGTAGTATCACCCTATTTTTCTGGGCCTTATAATTTTGCTAATCTGCCTTCTTTCATCTACTTGACTTTCGGCTTTTCCTGGTTAGGGATCACCACAGCAGAACTCCGGTCCACTCATGATTGGCAGTGGATTTTTACGGTGCTGAGTTGCCAGCCCGACGCCCAACCTTCAATGAAGGCATGCCCATTCACACTCGCACCTACCTGCATGTCTTTAACGTCACTCAACCATGGGAAGGATATGCAGACTCCACACAGAAGGCGCTCCAGCTGAGAATTGAATTGGAGAACCTCTTGCTGTGAGCTGCACCACCGAGGCTAATGATCTGCCTTCTTTCATAATGACTAAAATAAATACTTTACTTGTGTCTGTACTTAACACATGCTAAAAATATTTATTGAAATTTATAAATAAAGTTTATTATTTGTTCAGCAATAATCTCTCATGTATCCTCAATGGTAGGGATTTCAAAATATAAGATGTCTGACAGTTTCTGTAAATATTAATGAGAGGGCTGAACCCCAGGCACACGTCCATGGTATGGGAAATAAAAGGCAGAACATAGGAATGAGAGGGGAGAAGGACCTGTCTCATTTTATAAACCAGACCAATGGAATGTTGCTGTCCCTTGTTCATGAGGCAAAAGACATGTCTTTCACTCCTGCATATTTAATTAAGTTTCCCCTTTAAATACTTAATACTCATAGATGTTTTTAATTTGCCTGATGTAAGTTTTTAAAATCCTTTTAGTGTTATATGCATATGCTATTTAACTATAATCTGCAGCATATAAACATGCACTTAACATGAAATCCTGTCACACACAAAGGACTGATCTGTTTTCCCACTCAACAACTACAACCAATACAGTGCATCCATATCCCATCCCAAAATAACAGACATTATGAAATACAATTATGTTATACTCCAGCAACATCTACACTCCTTTTATACTATCCCCACTCCCAACTTAATGAGAAAACAGATACAAGGGAATACAGATACTGTACCTATTGCCTTATATCCATGTGGTTGCATTCACCTAATCCCTGGCCCCCAGCCCAGTATTCCAGCCAAGTTCAAACCGCATACCCTGCAATGCACCCCAAGTTAACAACAACCTGCACTTTGCTGTTATCTGCGAGCTTTGTTATCTAGGGGTCTTGGGTTTTTTCTTGGAGATCTGAGAATTAAATGCAAAGTGGAGAAGTCCAACAATGAGCTCCGTGGGACATGCTTGTTCAATTTCATACTTTATGATGAGGTACCTATAACTTGAATAGTCTTTTAGACAGTTTGCTGTTTGTCTTAACACATATGAGTCAAACTTATGTAAGATGCCAGTAAGAGGAATTGTGCTGAAAACCTTAGCTTAAGATACTATGTATATTGCATGGCCTTTGTCTATTGCCATGGTAACCCTTTCAAAGAAGTTTACCTGATTCATTAGGCAGGATATACCTTTCACAAAGTAGAATTGTTATGGGTCAAGTTTAATAAGATTCTTGAGATCATCTTTTTTATGTTAAGTCACAATACAGAGCAAAAAGTGAGGACCAGCAAACCAGGCACCTTTAGATAACATATAATACTTTAAAAAAAGCATTAGGTTCTTTCAAACAACAGACCGGTTTCGGCAAATACAATATACAAAGCCTTCTTCAGTGTATAATACACTCTATATCTCTTCATCAAACAAGAAGCTAATCAGAAGATGTGAAATCAGGAAGGAATCAGTTGCTGGAAAAGTAAAACTTTATATATGATCTCAACTTAAATGATTTTTTTTATTATTTTACTTAATATTGTTACTAGTGCCACAAGATTGTGACTTACAAGGTCACAAAATATCACAACTGCAGCTTAGCTCATTTACAGAATTACTTCAGGTAAATCAACAAACTTACTTCTTATGTGATAAAGAAAACACAGAAATGGAAAGAATAGCCTATAAAACTGAACGACACAGAAGTCAACATAGAAATGTGTTATTAAAATATCTTGATAACACAGAAACGACATCTCAAATGTTCCTATTTTGGAGGAATGTTCTTATTTTGCAGCACGATTTACACCTGCACATGATGTATACATTTTTGAGGTATGTTCAAATTTTCATGCTTGGTGTACCCATTGTCACAGTTTTCACAATCCCCCTTCATCCCACATGATTTTTGTCTAGTACACGGAAAACCACATGTTATGACCAACATATTAATGGCGCCAATAACTTGAAGAAAGAAGACACACATCTTGCATTTCCCATTTTTGGAAGCAAAAATTAAATGACCTTTTGTGGTAGAATTTTGTAATACAGTTCATTAAAATCTACAGATTTTACAGAGTCTCTAATGCTGTGCAGTTTTACATTATTTTGTCATTCCGTTTTTAACCATGTGTTTCCAAATATTATATTACATTCCTTATTGAAGCAGGAAAAGTTATGTTCTATTTGATCTTCATATTTGATACTAATTAGCTGCCTAGATTTTTGCCTGGATGTATCTACTTTTCTAGAACCTTTGTACCTATTTTCAATGTCTCCAAGCTGAGAGACGTATAAAAGAGTAAACAAAGGGATTATGGGTCTTACTGCATGTCCTGGGAATAGACGGTAAGGAAAAAAATGATGTGACAAAACAGGTACAGCAATGATATAACTGAAGAAAAAACATAAACTGAGCATTGCATATGGCCACAGAGTTTAAATGAATATGAATTTACACCGTCCTGTGGGTACACCTCTGCAGCATTCATGGAACAAGTAAATGTAAGCATAAACTGAGAATGTGAGGAGATTTCAACTGCTGCTTTCACCGATTGACACTGCGAGGGAGATTTCACTAAATGCAGCTTTCATTGAAGAGTAACAGTTTTCATTTCTTCACTGTTGTATGATCATTGAGTTTGGGGGTGAAAGGGGCTTCCCCCTAAAAAAAGCTTTCTGTACTATTTGCTGAAAGTGGCTTATAGCAAATAGTTGTCCATCACAAAATATCTTAGTCATAATTATTAATCTTAGGACTGATGTTACAGATTCAATGAAGTGAGTATTGAATTGGATAGTAATGCTTCTGCAGTGATTGTTTACTGGAGGATCTGGTTGGCAGGTATGATCAGGACTGAATAACTTATTTACTGAAGACCGGAAAGGCTTGGGGTTATTATGAGCTGCACTTAGGAGTTTATTGTAACAGGACTTCATATCAAATTTAATCTTTTGTTTGGCGTAGTTTCTATTGTGTTTATATTTTTGCATGATGGATTTTTTTTTTGTGTCTCAGGATTTTCCAAGACTTATCTCTTTGTATCATCAGAAAACATGAAAAAAAGTGTGATGGCAGTGAGGCATTTGGAAAAGATGCTGTATTACTAATGAGAAGTGTAGAGCTTAAGACAATATAGAGTGTTTTTTTTGCATAAATATAAGGTTAGGCATTATTTATGTGAAAGGAGGATTCATTTGAAATTAGACTGGGAATGAAAATAATTTGTTTAATAGCAATGCTAAGTGATGTTTGCATTATACAAATAACTAATGAATCGCAGAATAGTTTATAGATTCTGACTTTGAGCATGAAAACAATCTATCTAAAGGAAATGCAAAGTGATTTTTTGGATCAAAAAGGAGCTTTTAATGTTTATTTAAGGAAAACAAATATATAGAGTGATATTGCTTGATATAAGTGCCAGAAACGTTAATACGATTCAAGTTTTAAAGGTGTTTAAGTCAAAACAAAAATGTTAAGATATTTTATGAATAAAAGCATTTATAATACTACTGTGAATGCATGGTCAACTTACATTGAGAGAATTGCATGCCAGTGTACTGTAAGTGATGCAAAAAAAAGTACCCATCTGTTTAATATGATAGGTGCCAAAATTTATGGGATTTTCTGCAGTTTGCTAGCACCAGAAAAATCTGCAGAAAATCATTTAAATGTATGCTTTAGACATTCCAAAAACAACCGAATCTTCAAACTCAGAGAATGCTTTTTTTTTTCATTTCATAAGAGAAACCAAAAAAGAAATCAAAGTATATCTGAAAAAAATATATATAATAACCAAAGAAATATTGCGGTAATGTAAGTTCAAACACTTGGAAATAAAGTAAAATCCTTTAATGAAATCACAGTTAAGAGCTTTCATCCTTAGAGTAGTCAGGACTTCATCAAACATGCAATACACAATTAAATAACATTCCAAAAGTCATGTGACAGCAAATTTAATAAAACATTATATATATATATATATATATATATATATATATATATATATATATATATATAATTTATTTATTTATTTATTTAAATTTGTTGACCGGGAGTGTCCGACTGGACGTGGGTCCATTTTCAGTGGAGGCCCGGGGAGAAAAGCTCCACAGTAAAATAAACAGACAGTAGTTACATTGGATTACATAGCGATTAACAATTTAACATAGAAATTACTTACAACATATTTACAGATGAAGAACATAGTACATCAGTAGACAACTTGAATCTTTATCTGTGAAGTACATAACAGGCATTAACAAATGTAACAATGAGAAGTTCCTGCTGTATAATAAGTACTAGGCTTATGAGCATCTGAGCTTGCTATCATCAAGGTAGTTAGTGGAGGTGAAAGAAAGGTAGTAGTTGGATGGGGTGGATGATATTAGAGTGGGAGTTACAAGGGCATAGCCAGCATGTTTTTAGGTGCTTTTAATAAAGTTTTGAAGTTGGTGCATGATGGTACGGAGGTAATTGTGGGTGGGAGTGAGTTCCATAATTTGGCTATGGCAAGAGAAAGTGCTTCACCAGCAGAGTTATTGGCTTTAGTGATCTGCAAGTGATTTTTGTTGCTGGATCTTAGTGGTCTGGTGGTGCGATAGGGTTGGAGTAGATTCTGGAGGGATGGGACATTTAGTGGATGGTTTACTAGTTTGTGGGTGAGTGAGAGTTGATACCACTGAAGGAGGTGAGGGAGTTCAAGCCAGCCCAGTTCAGCAAGTGAGAGACAGTGGTGACTACGGTAGGATGCCCCTGTGGCGAATTTGGCGATTTTGTTGTAGCAGGTCTCTAGCTTGTTTAGATCACATTGCCTTAGGTTGGTATATACTGGAGAGGCATAAAGTAGGGTGGAGATAAGGTGGGAATTTGCTATTGAAATCTTTGCTGCTTTGGTGAGAAATTGTTTATTTCTATATAATGTTCCTAATTTTTTGTGGACTTTTTTTATGGTCATGGATATGTGAATGTCAAATTTTAGTTTATTGTCTATTTCCACTCCTAGCAATTTGGTGTGTTCAGTTGGGTATATAGTGGTGTTGTCTTTTGCTGTGATGTTAAAGTGAGAGTTGTTTTGAGTATGTTTGGTGGGTTGGAAGATGAGTAGTTTAGTTTTGTCTGGGTTGAGTATTAATTGGGCATCAGATAACCATGTTTCAACAGAGGAAAAGGCTTCCTGTGTGACTTTTTGCAGTTTGGGTAGGGACTGGGCTGACCAGATGATGGTTGAGTCATCTGCGTATTGGATGAGTGTGCCATGTTTGGTGGCAGAGGCTAGATTATTGGTGTAAACAGAGAAAAGTAGGGTTCCAAGGATGGATCCTTGGGGAACCCCTATGGAGACAGGTAGTTGGGGAGATATGTCATTCTGCCATACAACGGATTGTTGGCGGTCAGACAGGTAACTCTGAAACCAGTTGGTGACTGATTGTGAGAAGGATAGGTTATTGAGGACAGAGATAAGTTGTTTGTGTGGGACCATGTCAAATGCTTTAGATAGGTCTAGGAAAGTAGCAGAGGAGAGATAGCCATTGTTTTTATGCTGAAGGATAGTGTTAGTAAAGGAGAGTAAGGCAGTGGTGGTGCTATGGTTTGGTCGGAAACCATGCTGAGTACTAGAAAGGAGGTTGTTAGTAAGGAGGTAGTGTGAGACCTGAGAGTGTATGCATCTCTCTAGTATTTTGGAGAGTGGAGAGAGAATAGCTATGGGACGGTAATTGGTTAGTTCTGCAGAGGGTCCGCCTTTGTGGAGGGGAATTATATGTGAGACTTTCCGCAATGTGGGAACGTAACTTTCTGACAGAGATCAGTTAATCAAGATGGATACTGGGTAGGCCAGAGCATCAGCTGCGATTTGTAGGTATTCACTTGGGAGGTTGTCTGCTGCTAATTTGGTGGGTTTAAGTTTAGTTAAGAGTTTTTTTATGTTGGAGGTAGGTACAGGAGAAAAAGAGAAGGCAGTGGGGAGATTACTAGTTGAAGGTGTGGGTTGGAGGAGGTGTTGTGTTGTTTAGCTAGTGATAGTATGGTTTGGGTGAAGTGTGTGTTGAATGAGGTAGCAATATTTTCTGAGGAGTGGGGGATGTTAGGAGGAGGGGTACTGACTTTACCTGGGTGGAGGATGGAGTTTATGGAGGACCAGAATTGTTTGGGGCTGTGTTGTGAGGAGTCTAGGGCAGACTGGTAGTATTGGAATTTGTCCCGTTTTATTAGCTTTTTGACTCTATTGCGTAGTTCTAGGAATTTCTGTCTAGCTGCGGGGGTTTTGGTTTTGCACCAGTGCTCCCAGGCTTTATCCCTGTTTTTCATTTCTGACTTAGTGGTTTTCTGTAGCCATGGGGAGGGTTGTGATTTCATTCTGGAAAATCTTATGGGGGCATGGTAATTAAGGATGTTCAGGAAGGTATTATTAAAAAATTCAACTGCGTCATCTAGACTGAGGTACTTTAGAGCATGCCAGTTACATTCTTTGAGGGATGAGATGAATGTGAGTGGGTTAAAGTTTATTTTTTACGTATTTGACGATGGATGACAGGTTTAGCTTGGCACAGGTATTTTTTGAGTAGGAATGTTGGGGAGTGATCACTGAGGCTATCTGATAAGCAGCCTGTTATATATGACTGGGGGTTCTTACTGACTAGTATCCAATTCAGGGTAGTGTGCTTGCTGGAGTTTTTATTTATCCTTTTTGGTGACTGGACTAGTTGGGTGAAGCCATGAAGGTGTACATGATGGGTTGGATTGTTGCCAGAACAGGATTGCTAGTCAATATTGAAATCCCCTAAGATGATAGTTTCTTGGGGGAGATGGTGGGTAGACCAGCTGAGGAAGTTTTCTAGTGGAGGGATGTTTTGGCCAGGTGGGAAGTAGCATCCAATTATGTTGATGGTTTTGTTTTGGTTAATTTTGAGGTTGGTATATATTATTTCTTCATTGCCTATTTGTGGAGCTGATGATTTTAAGATCTGGATGTTTAGATGCTGTTTAAATATTATAGCTACACCACCTCCTTTTTTGTTTAGCCGGTCTACTCTTAGTATGCCGTAACCTGTAGGGAGTATTTGCTCACTGGTAATGTGAGGTTTTAGCCAGGTTTCTGTCAGGATGACTATATCTGGGGAGTATAAGTCTATGGTGGCATGGAGTTCATGGACTTTGTTAGATATACTTCTAATATTTAGGCTTAGTAGAAGGAAGTCACTTGGCTTTCTATTGGCTGCAATATGGGAGAAGTTGTGGTTTCTAGTCTGATTATGAGGATTGGGGTTGGAGATGGTAGGGCCAGGGTTGGGGTGGATGTCTCCACTTAGGGCTAGTTTTGATATGCATGAGATTATTAGTTTTCTCAGTTTTTGAATGTGTTTGTTTATAAGGGAAACTTTATGATTGTGCTCTGTGGGTAATAGGTATGGTGGGAGGGTTACTATGTTAAGTTGTAGGGATGCTTTACGTTTGAGTAATATAGTTGGTAGAATATTTGGGGGGTGCATAGGGATGGTTCTTGAGCTGGTGGGAGGGGAGCTGAGTATGGGTGAGACATGGGTGGTAGTGTGAGTACAGTGGTAGTGGTTGAGTGGGGGAATGATGGAGCTTTGGTAGGATGTAAGATGTTATTATATTTATGTAAGATGTTATTATATATGTTATATTATATATATATATATATATATATATATATATATATATATATATATTTATTATGTAAAATGTTATTATATATGTTATATTATATATATAGGTATATATATATATATATATATATATATATATATATATATATATATATATACATATATATATATATATATATATATATATATATATATATATATATATATATATATAAATATATATAAAATAAAGAAATGAATCCTAAAAGAAACAATGTAAAATATATTTGAATATTCTGCCTTTTATCTTGCACAATATTAAAAGTTAACATTTTTCATCTGTCTGTTTCAGTATGATGGATATTGATATGCTACCTTAATTCCACAAGGAGAACTAGTGTCTATGTTTAGCTGCCAAATTATTTCCCTGTATTCAGTCCTAATTTCTCAGCAATCACTTCTGGAATTAATGGGATTGACACTAAAAATTTGATTACAAAATTGTGATGCTTCTAAAACTAAAAAAGCATAGTTTTTTAGAGATGAAAACCAGTAGTGGAGGGACAACCCTCCCTCTATACCCTGCTAGTCATATGTACTAACTCCAAGACCATTATATCTTGGGGTAAGAGGAATCCTCTGAGATGCACTGATTTTGACATTAGTATACCAACTCCACTAATCACACTTTTGTGAACTCTTTGTAGACCAAATTTCATGTGCATTTCTGACTAGCATCCACCCAGAACATTTAGTTCACTAAAAGTGTATTACACCACCTAAACTTAATGGTTACAGGAAACAAAGGTACTGATCCAACGGAAGTATGAAATGATCCTTCACTATCAGAATTGTGCAAACTGGATCATGGCAGACGCATGTTTCAATTTTTCCTTGCATTTGCATTTAGGAAGGGTCAAATATCAACATATTATGGAAGTCTACCATGTGGAGACAGGATAAAATATTTTCTCCGAGTTATGTACTGACAAGTTAAAAAACTGAATCACAGCACACGAGAACTGTAAAATGGCAGCCTCTTGCACAAATTTCCACAGTTTGACTAAGAATTGATAAGTAAACTAATAAATTAGCTAGCTGTATCTGTTATGGAAAGCTATCAATGCTTTGGAAGCACATCCACATTGATTTTTTTGGGCCATTCATAAATTCTTTGTTTGCCACATGCTATCCTGAGTGTTGGAGACCAAATCCCACCCTTATGCTCTTATGTTTGAGAAAAATAATTTTGGTGGTAAACACTGTACTATATGTTTTATACCTAGATGGCTCAGTTACATCTAAACTGTTTTGATACTTTTATTTCAGTGACACAAGCGGTTTACTCAAAATACATACTTATTTGGTTGAATGGCTCTTGAAACCAGTTGATTCCAGGAGGAGATGAGTGACAGAACCAATTTCTGCTTATTTAGAAAATATATATAGATCTTTACTTAGTTCTTCAGTTACTGCAGTGGGGGTGCTGCGGTAGCGTTGTCGCCTCATAGCAACACGTTGTCCCGTTCGATTCTCAGCTAGAGCGTCTTCTGTGTGGAGGCATACATGAATGGGGCATGCCTTCATTGAAGGTTATGCATCAGGGCTGGTAACCCGGTACATAAAAATGCACTACCAATCATTAGTGGACCGGAGTTCCGCTGTGGCGACCCCTAACCGGGAAAAGCCGAAAGACATAAACAAACTTAGTTCTTCAGTTACCATCGTCACAAATTGCATTTTTTTCTATTTTTGCAGGAGTTGCAGAATTAGAACTTGTGTTCATATATCAGTGAAAATATATTTGTTTCTTTAAGTATTCATTTTTGTTTACTATGTTTTTGAATCATGCTGGTTTGGATGTTAGATTTTTTTTCCCTTTTTTGCCTAGATATGAAACATTTTCTAATGCGGAAATGAATGTTTTGTATGTATTGGTAGAACTAGTATTGGAAAAATAATACAGTTTTTCAAATGTATGACATACCTGAAATCATCTGGCATGGCATGGGGCACATTATGCAAAAATATTCGTGCAACTATAGTGTTTTTAGAGTGGGACAGGGAAAATATTCTTGACCATACACATTATTGCATTGTAGAAGGTTTGCAGATTATATATTTTTTACTTAGAGTTACTTAGAGTAGACATAATCTTTCCTTAGCAATTTCTCTTTCAATTTTGAGCAACTACATGAGTTTTCTGAAATTTAATATGGAATGTTCTGGGAAATAAATTTATTTCTCAAATGTTGTCTTATGTAGAGATTCAAATGACTTACTAGCCACTAAAGTATATCAGAAAGATATCAGACACGATGTGCACCTAAAACAAAGCTGTACATATCCAGGATATGTCTTTCAAGTGCTATACAAGGGAAATGAGTAGGATCTATACATATATAGGAGTAGTCCACTGATCAATATTGACCAATTTTGGACTCAGCAATGGTGAAATCAAAACATTTTACAAACGAAAATCTCAGAAATGCAAGGAATAAAAGGGTATTTCATATTTTAAATTGATAGATTAGTACTAGGCTAACTGCCCTTGTGGGCCATTTTAAGCCTATCCAGTTACCATATGTGAGAAATAAACCCTGCAGCTTGTGTTTGTAAGGTAAACAACTTAACCCTTATGCCAACTTCCAAACACAGTATTAGATAAAGGAAGATTGTATATGTACATTATATTAAACAAGCAGGTGTAATATACTATGTTCACATTAGTTTTTAAAGTGGGTCAACCTTCAATAATTCTGAGAGAGGATAAAAGCCATGGAAAGGAAATAGGGAAAGTTTGTTAGGTGAGCACTTGACTTGATTGAAGAGGTGCTTTTTGAGTTGCATTTTGAATTTGAAATAAGTATTTTCTTTATGTTAACAGAGAAAACGTCATAGAGTAGGAGTCTATGAAGAGACTATGGGTACAGTAATATGGGGCTTGGTTGTAGTGACATTTGGTTTAGCTTATGAGTAGTGTATCAGGTTGTAAGAGGAGTTTTTTTCATGAGTTTTAGCCACAAGTAGAGTGTATATCTGGAGTTGAAATAGTTTGTAGAGTTGGGATTCTAGGAGTAGGTTACATCTTTTTGTATCGGTAGCTGTCTGGCTTTTTCTAGGCTGATACAGTCATGCTCATGGTGGGATGAGTTTGTAATAAATGTGATTATGGAAATCACTACAAATGATCAGCTCTGTGATGGTAATCTGATGACAATCCCTGAGTATTTTATGAAATGGAGTTATCCTAATGTAGAGGTGGCCCAAGGTGATTAATTTATGAGGAAAAATAAACCTTATTTCTCAGAAGGATCTGAGAGGTTGCATGTTGAAGTATTTATAAGTAAGGAGTATACTAACCTACAGCAAAGACATTAGTGCTTTACATAACACACATAAGAGGAAATGGAGTATTTTAACTAGTAATTTAGATATACTGAAAGTAGAATAAAGCTCCCAGATTTACATAAAGAATAAAAAGAATTTAAAGACTGTTGATAATATCATACCAGTCCAGAAATAGCCAGAAATGTGGTAGGTTTCAATGAACAAAATATATGGCTTGTAAGAACATTTTAACTAATGATTAGTTTGTACATCCCATTACTAATAAAATTTTCAGTCTTGACGTTTATGAAGATTGTGAAAGTGTGAATATGATTTACTTAGTTATGTGAGAATCATATGCATGTTTTTACACTAAGAACAGAAAGCTGAAAGTGAGAAGTTTAGAACACCTTTGTAATGGAAGCAAGAGAAGTGGACATCATATAGTAAAATATGTTGCTTTTATATTCAGATTTTGTTTCTTGAACTTGTTTGAGTTAGTCTAAATAGATGTAAAATAGCGAATAAAATGGTGTATCATATTTATGAAAGAATCACAATTTTAAATGGAAGCTCTTCTCACACTAAAATTATACACTTTCACTAAAGCCTGTTTTAAGTTCTTGTAGTCTCACCCACTGACTTTAAATGAGTACCTTTTAAATTTCATGTATAATACTCTTTGTAATTACTCAATTGATTGTTCATTTCTTGATTGTAATCACCTGAAAATATCCCTGTGCATGAAAACTTCTGTTTTATTTTGGTACCGTTTCAATAAATATCTTTTATCTGTAGTTCTGGATTGCTTTATACAGATACTTCTTTGTGTACTTTGTCAAGATTTTTCTAAAGCTACATGGATTTCTTTCTTTCTTTTTTATGTAACAGAATTTCAATGGTTTTACAGTTTATAGGAGATTACTAGGCTGTTGACCCAGAGGTCATTTTGCTAGTTAGTACACAAGACTGCATTTTGGTGATGACTGCCCAAGTCCAGGAGGGTTGTGGGCTCTATCCCTGGTAAGAATTGATGGTGCCCCATCCACTCGTCCAGGTTCCTCTTGAACAGTGTCATAGAGGTGCACTCTTTCACATGAATTTGTAGCCTGATCCAAAGACATGGCAGTAGCTGGGAGAGAAATCCCTCCATCATTTCCTATTTCACTCGCAGGACAAATTTATGTCCCTGAAATGGGTAGCCCTAGTCCCATTTGATTTATGGATATGCCCCAAGTACATTAGATTTGGGTCATGTGTTGCTGTGTAGGCCAGGTATAAGTCTCCCCTAAGAAGTCTATATGATATAGAGTATAGTGGCAGGGACTTTAGTCAGTTTGCTGGAGCCCCTTGATCTTCTTTGTTAGAAACCACTGAGGTTTCTCTAATTGCTACAGGTGCTTAGTATGGTACATGCCAAATGAGGCATTATACTCAATTATGGGCCAGATAAGTGCCGAGTATAGGCATTACTATTACTTAACAAATCCTGTTATTATAACTGAAGCCACCATTAAGGACATACAAAAAAGAAAACTACTGAAAAATGGGATGACAAACCAACAGTGCAGATGAGCTAAAAAGAGACTGGAGGAGGAAGAGAAGCTGGCAATTCATCAAATTTGCTTTCTTGCATACATTCAGTGACATAAAACTGAAACAGCTTGCTGAAAGCTGCTTATAGTGTGTTTTCATATGTTTTGAATGTATTAAATCCCAGGTCAGAAAATTGTTAGGGATAAATGATATATTTGTTCTTTTTAAAGGATGCACAGTCTTGGAGTTAGTATACTTAGAAACATGAAGACAGGGGCACAGCCACATAGATGTAGACTGCAATTAGGGCTTACCTCCTAACAAAAAAATTGGTGTACAGTTTCATTTTATGATAAAAATTCAGTTGAGTCAGAAGTGTTTTTTCTATCTTAAGGTACTCAGGGTGATGAGGTAAGCCTGGGATTTTGTGATCACTGATCACTGGTGTTAGTTGTGTTATAGATTTCCATGATTAAGGGGGTGCACTGTGTGTGTGTGTGTGTGTGTGTGTGTGTGTGTGTGTGCGTGTGTGTGTTAGTGTCTGTATGTGTGTCTGTATGTGTGTGTGTGTGTGTGTGTGTGTGTGTGTGTGTGTGTGTGTGTGTGTGTGTGTGTGTGTGTGTGTGTGTGTTTGTTAGGTTTTATGTAAGATTTTATTGCTGTTTTCACTGTATACAAAGCTTTTTATTGTTTTCACTGTTTGTTAAGTATTTACTGGTATTTTTTTCACTGTTTTAAAGCTAACTGTTCTGCTTGTTCTGGTTTTACACCAAGCAATGTTTAAGAATCTAGAATTCTTGCTCTCTCTCTTACTCAAAACAGTAACATGAAGAAGGTTGTCAACTCACCCACCACCACATATTCACATAGTACCACTACTCATACACATAGTACACATCAAACACTTAAATCCACATACATGGGGGTTCTCTTGAAAAACTTACCAAAACACCAGCGACCTCCAAAACACAAGACTGCTACAGCTAACATAGTCCCTACAGCACCCATGACACATATCAACACCAGTTTCTCACCCACCAAGGCATAACACTCAAGAAACAAGTTTTATTGTCATTGGAGACTCAATAGTGAAAGACACAGATGTCCCACTCACAAGGTTGGACAAGGAGAAAATCTTGGTTAGCTGCCTGTCTGGTGCTAGGATTCATCAAATCATGCATGCACTCAGGTCTCTCAGCAACAAGTACTGTTATGACTCTATCATAGTTCATGTTGGTGTGAATGACCTGAGAAGTACCTCACTGGACTGTATGAAGAGAGACATGGCTGAGCTATGAGTATGTGTCCTAGAAAGGTGTGTCCCTTGCCTTGAACAGCATACTACCCTCACCTAGAATGGTGTCACAGTTTAAACAAAAAAATGATTCAGTTCAATAAATGGCTCAGTTTTTGGTGTCATTCAAAGGGGATTCATTTCCTGTCAGCCTGTGAAGCTATGGTCAACAAACCTCTCTGCTTTGCCAGAGACTGTTTGCACTTGGCACCACTAGGGTTTTTGCTGCTGGCTAAGGCTCTTGCTACCCCATAGTGTATTTTTTTAGGCCAGGTGTCAAAAACAACATTACTAATATGAAATTAACCAGTCAGAACAAAATAAGAGTCATGCTGCTAATTGAGAGGAGCTTAAACCCAAAACTGCACTCCCTGGAAGCACTTCTATCACTAGAAGATGTAGATGTCTGTGCAGTCACAGAAACCTAGTTTAAGGCCTCAGAAAGTACCTTGGCCCTGCAAGGCTACAATGCCTTCTACACCTTTAGACTGCAGAATGAATGTGTGAAAACCAAAGGAGGTGGTGTTTCAATCTGTATTAGATTTAAATTCACCTCCCATCTAGTTAGACAGGGCAACTCCATGGAGTTACTCCAGGTCCAGGTTATGGTGGGTAAGACCCCCATTCAATTCTTAGCCAGTTATAGATCCTTCTCCATGGGTCACGACACTCACAAAGCTTATTTAACCAAACTGAAGGCAATTCACATTTTACCGAACACACTGATTATGGGGGATTTCAATTATCCCACTATCAACTGGGAAACCTATGCTAGCTTGAACTCATAGCACAAAAGTTCATTGACTTTTTGGATTCTAATGCCCTGGAAAAAACTGTGCATACCCCAACAGGAGGAGCAAACATTTTAGATCTGGTCCTCGGCAACATGTCAAACAGGTGCACTGCAACTGTTGGACCCTCATTAGTTAAAACTGGCCACAAATCAGTCACATTCAAAGTGACACTAACACCAGAACTCACAAAGGGTGAAAGCAGACTAAAGAACTTCACCAAGGCAAACTATACCCTCCCAGGTGAAGGTATAAATACATTCCAAGCCCAAAACCAAGCTGGAAGTGGTAACTATGCCAAAGCTTACACTAAAGCCCTGTACAATCACTTGCATAAATGTATAAACTCTGTTGTACCAGAAAGAATCAAAGCCAGAGCCCCAAGTAAAAACAAGCTGCAATGGTGGACATCCAGCATCAACAAACTCTACAATTAATGCAAAAGGTTGCTGTCCAAGAAAATAAAGGCAAGGCCCCAACAATAGAAAAGCACCCTCCTCAGCCTCAACAGGTAAATAAGGCAACTTGTCAAATCCTCCAAGAGCTCCTTTGAGAGAAATCTAGGCCTTTTACAGCTACATACATAACCTAAAGGTTAGGACCAAAGCATCTGCAGTACTAGTTGCCAATGTTATCAAACACACACTGACCCCACAGAGATAGAAAACGTGCTAGAAGCTAGGTTTGGTGAAAATTTCCCTCCCTTATCCCCTCCTAACTTACAACAAATCCTCCCCCACCCCACCACCACCATACATATCTGAAGAGCAGGTCCTCAAAGCCCTGTCCAAGGCAATAACACAGCCTCTATGGGACCAAATGACACTCCTGGCTGTCTTCTAAACAGGCTAAAACATGAACTAGCATCAACACTAAGTACCCTTTTCAGTCGTAGCCTAACCACAGGCTTTGTGTGGAATGGAGAACAGCTACAGTTATTCCCCTCCACAAAGGTGGCCTAGCAACAGACCCGAGAAATTACAGGCCCATAAGCCTGACCAGCCTCATCTGTAAGGCCATGGAATGTATCATTATGGACCTCTTAAATAAAAGACATGGGTGACCTCCAAACCTTAGATCCTACCTAATTCAGCTTTGTGAGGGGCAACTCCTTACTGCTAAATCTGATATGTTTCTTTGACAGTGTGACTAAGGCCATTGATGAGGGCAAATCTGTGCACACAGCATACCTGAACTTGGCAAAAGGCTTTTGACACAATCCCACATTAAGGATTACTGATACATTTAACAAACTGAATGTAAACCCCTTCATTGCAAGATGGGTTGCCAACTGGCTCACAAACTGGACACACACTATCAAAGTGGGTGACTCCACATCAACTAGCAGACCTGTTACCAGAGGTGTGCAAAAGGGGTCAGTGCTGGGCCCCTTACTGTTTGGTATATACTTCTCAGAAGTTCAGGTCAAAACTAAGGGGTTGTGGCTGACGAAGTATGCAGAGACTGCAAAGTAGGTGCAATCACTGAATCCCCAAATTATATCAGTATACACCAGGAGGGTCTTATGCAGACCAACGACTAGTGTGCAGTCATGGTCTCAAACTGAATGCAAAGAAATGCATCATCATTCCCTTCAGCACAATGCCCCTTCACACTATTAAATCAACAACAACACCCTAAGTACCCATGAAGTGGTAAGGGACCTGGGATCACAGGCTGAGTGTGACCTTAATTTCTACCACTACGTGTCTACTGTAGTAAGGAAAGCTTTCCGGGTCTATATTAGAACATTGAATATTTAACAGTTCGAATCACTAATGGTCGACCTTTAGTGATCGAACTGTTAAAACATCGAATGTTCAAAAAAAAAAACAAAAAATCTAAATGGTGTAGGCAGGAGGGCTACACCCCCAACCCCCCCGCTCCTTAAATATACCAACTCCAAGACTGCACTACATTGAAGTAAATGGAAATCTCCCCTTACGGAGATATCCGTTTACTTGTTCGATGTTCTGCAGTTTCGCTATTCTCGTATCGACAATGTCAGATTCTACATTGTTGGCTTTTGAGAATGTAATATAGACCCAAGCTTTCCATGTTGCACACTTGATTAGTAAAGGCATCACCTCGACAGCAAAAGAAGTCATAACCCCCTATATGCGGCACTTATCTGGCCCATAATTGAGTATAACACCCCATTTGTCATGTACAGTACTAAGCACCAGCAGCAATTAGAGAGACTTCAGAGGTTTCTTACAAAGAAGATTAAGGGGCTCCAGCATGGGCCTTACACAGACCAATTAAAGTCCCTGTCACTACACTTTGTATTGCATAGACTTCTTAGAGGAGACTTATGCTTGACCTACAGAGTAATCCAAGACCCAAACCTAATGAACTTGCTGCATATCTGTAAATCAAATGGGTCTAGAGCTACCCATTGCAGGGACTTAAATATGACCTGTGATTTAAATAGGACATGCTGGAGGAACAGATTTTTCTCCCAGCAACTGCTATGTCTTTGGAAAAGGCTACCAATTCATGGGAAACAGATTACTTCAATGATACTATTCAAGAGGAACTTGGACAAGTGGATGGGCAAAGTAAATTCTTACCATAGACAGTGTCCACAACCCTCCTGGACATGAGCAGTTATCACTAAATCGCCAAAAAAGGAAACTCATTGTGCAAATGCTGGTTGTAAGCAAACACAGTCAAAACAAGAAAAGAGTAAAACAGCAACGTCGAAGGATAAAATCTTTAATAACACTTCCAAAACACAAAGCTTTCGGGTATAAGCACCCTTCCTCAGTGTGTAATAAAAACTAATACAAAAAGCATGGTTTTAAATACAATTATAAAAGACACAGCCAACCAATAAAAGTACAAATGCAATTAATTAATCATTATACAATCCAATTAAATTAAAGGTACATTCAGGTACTAGAGGCATATTTGCTTTTGTTTTAGTATAGGTTTTATACTAACAGTTCCATTTAATCCTAGTATTCTATCTGCATGGCCAGCCTTAGGCATAGGCGAACTAGGCGACCACCTAGGGTGCCGTTAAGGCCAGCCTCTTAAAGGGTACAGTTTTTATTTATTTTAATTAATAAAGTTTGTGCTCTTCAAGACGCCCTGAAGCCGGAACTATGGGGAAGGGGGGAGTGCCCTCCCACTTACAGCTACAGGTTGGCCAGGACAGTTAAAAAAAAAGTTACTTCGCTGTTTGACAGTCTGTGGTAAGGAGGAACGTGCGTGCATCAAGAAATGTCAACGTTGTCAGTGAACTAATTTTCAGGGAGTTGAAGCTCGAGGAATTAGTGTTTGAATAGTAAAACTACAAAAAAAAATCTTTAAATATGCTAACACTGCTATACAACAATGACCTAAAGTCTTTCAAGAATACTGTGAATTGTCTCCCCAAGCTTAAGACAAGACATTCCTTTTGCCTGTTATTACAAACGTCTTACCCTATCTTTACCACTTATGACATGTACAACAATACCATTCCATACATTAATGACTATAAATAACATCTACATATCACTCTAGACCTAGCTATTTATCTCTCATCAAATACTGATTTGAATGTTACAAAGTCCTTTCCCAACTAAAGCTCTGCTACAAAATCAGTCCTCTAGTCTCAACAGAATCCTGGCTTGCCCTTGCTAAAAATGTTCTACTTCCAAAACTTTGTTATGGCATTCAACTTCTAGTCTTCAGCTTGGTATGTAATATCCAAAGATTGCAAATAACAGAGAAAATAATTTGCAAATTTGATCTGATGACAAATTCATGGGCACACCACACTGAAAATATGACATTGCATAGGCATGTTATGTCTGTACTACAGATGGACTGCTATGAAATGACTAATAGTTTTTGTATATATAGTATAATGTAATACTGTTTCTGCCATGCTAATTTATGGATATTTGTTATATTGAACCAAACTGTATCTGTGGTTCCCTTCACTACTATATTGTGGCTAAGAGATTCATTGTGTAAAATGTTATATTCCTCTATGCCCATCTCATATTAAAGACCTAGAAAAGGGTCTTTGCACCAGTCCATGTGCCTACCTATCTTGGAATACAAAATATCATGTCCTCCAACTATTTTGCCTTTTATTGCATCCCTGATAGTGTAATGGGGGGGGGGAGGGGTCTTCATTTTTGATGTTAGGTTTGAGACACTTTTCTTATAGAACAAGGAAGTCTCTGGAGTTATGAGTTGGAGGTCAGTCAACTTAATGCCTTGGCTTCTGATGCTAATGTTATAGAGAGAGAGAACTGGATCTCTTTTTGATGTTTTGGGGGAAGGCAAAATGGGTCTATATCACTTGACTGAAACACCAATTCAGGGAATACCTATTTATCGACCCCTATTTAGTGAACGTCCTTTTATCAAACACAAAAATCAATTAACTTTTTTCCCACGACACTGAGTTATTTGGCCAACATGTGGAAATGTGCCCTTTTCCCACTGTAGTGTGATCTCAGAGTTAGTATATAAAATTGGGAAGGGTGGCATTGCCCCCTGTTTGGTGGGTTTGTTATATGGTGTGTATCGCTCAGTATGTTGGCCTACTAAATTAGTGCCCTGCGAAAACATTCACTGATTTGATTGATTGATAAAAGGGTAGTTCACTGAATAGGGGTTGATGAATAGGTATTCGCTGAACTGGTATTTTGATCAAGTGATATACACCCAGGTGAAATTGTGGTTTCTAGAAACAAAAGACCTGGATTCTACATAGCTGTTATGAAGAAAAGTATCAAAGCACAGAATTTTAATTTTGGAACTTATTTTGGTGTTGTATGAGTGTGTTCTATAAGCTAAAGATTTTGGTTTGTAGAAGTGAAGAAATGTAATATCATGGAGGGTGGATGAGATGGAAAAATGGGTATAGGTTTGATTTGGAGGAATTTTTTGATTAGTAAGGTAATAAATATCAATGTAGCTGCTTTAACATCTGCATAGGTGACAAGAGATTAGTTATGGTAAGCTTGTGCTCATCATATAAAATGTTTTAGAATATTAAGGGATTCTTTAGAATGTTGTAGTTAACTTACTATTTTAGATGTTTGGGGAATATTTTAAGCAGAACTGCAACTATTAATTTTTCCTTAGAAATGACTTCACTTAAATATGGCCTGCGACTTTAATAGGACATGCTTGAGGGACAGATTTATCTCCCAGCAACTGCTACATCTTTGGAACAGGCTATCAATGTATGTGAAACAGAGCACCTTTATGACACTGTTCAAGAGGAACCTGGACAAGTGGATGGGGCACCATAAATTCTTATTGGGAATAATGTCCACGACCCCCCTGGACATGGGCAGTCATCACTATATGCAATATTGGGTATTGACTAGTACTGCTATGGTATTATATTGGGTTGAAATGGCTAGGCTTAAATGACCTCCGGGTCGATAGCCTAGTAATCTCCTATGATTCTATGATCCTATGGAGGGCAGTGCTAAAAGGTAGCCTTATCTGTGTATCTTAATATCATATTTTTAGAGATGTGTGTTTTCTGGAAGATTTAAAAAATCTAGTAATATCTTTAATAATTGTGAATAGTCATGTAGATGGGAGTATTAATATTGCAGTGCCCATTTGATTGCTAATTATTTGGTGCATTTTAAGTGCGGATAAGGGTTCTACACTCCTATGTCCTCCTTTGTATGAGATGCCTAGCAACTTTGAACTTGTTGTCAGTTTAGTAATTTCCTATTGCAATATTACCAGTTTACCAATTTGTTTAATGTAATATAAGCAATTAATTCTTCAAGGGCAACAGACACTGAATTTATAGATGGAACATTAGATGTAAAGTTGTTTGCCAGTGGCAATTTCTTCATTAGTTACAGATTTCTTTAATGTGGAATTGTTCAGATGATTTCTCTTCTGTAGAGATGGTTGTATTGAGTGATATTGGTGGATTGTAATGACAGAAGTCTGAGTAGCCTTTTTATGGTTGAAATTTTCTGAAATGGGTAATTTTGTCATTATTGGTTTATAAATTTTGTTTTTTTGATTATTAAAAGAATGCTTAAAACTACAAATTTAAAATACATTCTAAAAAGTGGTACTGTATTACATAAGGAATATAATTTAATGCAATCAGGAAGTTGAATCAAAGAACAAATGCATGTATGCATGGCCGTAAACATGTGTGCAAGGCGTCTATTTTGAAAACAGCCCAAATGTAAATTTAATCCCCCACTGACCAGATATAGGTTCATAGATTAGTACTAAGCTAACTGCCCTTGCGAGCCATTTTAAGCCTAGCCAATTATCCTTTGTGAGACTCAAACCCTGAACCTTCTGTTTGTAAGGCAAACACCTTAACCATTAGGCCACCCTCCGATATTTTCTATAAATATGGGTTTTCATGCAAATTCAGTGGCAGAGAATTGTACTGTTCATACTAAGCCTGTTTTCATTGCAAGATTGTATTGTTTATCAAATGGCTATCTGTGTTTGTGCTATTCTAGCTTAAGCTTCTGTACACAGGGAGGAGAGAGGTTGCTATTCTACTTTCCTGAGCTGTAAGGTTTGCTCACCTACCCAGAGTAAATTAAACTGTTTAGATTAACCTAAGCAACCCTTTGAACCAAGGCACATAGGCTTCTATTTTCTGAAGACATTACTTTTATAGTAAAGTATGTTTGAAGGAGCAACAGATAAAGCAGGTTTATTAAAGGAAATTTCCATCTTCACTTGCAGTTTAAACTACATTACAAGGTATCCTTTCTTCTATGGATTAAATAATTAAAGGAAATGACTGGACTGGCTTTCTTGGGGAGTGACCTACATGTGGGTGTGGCTCGCAGGGGTGTTTCATGAGTATGTCGTGGTGGGGCTTAAGGGATGCCAGAGCACTACTTCACCTAGGGTGCTATATCAGCTAAGGCCGGGCCTGTCTGTCTGCATTCAATCTCAGTATCCATTTATACTCTGCCACATCCAATTTATTAGTTAGATCACCCCCCATCAATTTCATAGGAACTACTTGCAGCACTCTAAAGTTAAACAGATGTTTCACACTGTTTTCTATCGAATGTTTGGCCAGAGCATTAGTCAAAACTTGTCTCTTTTATATCAGATACATGCTCAGTGATATGGTCTTTTAACCTTCTACTATGTTTGCCGACATAAAATGTGATGCACAAAGTGCGCGTAGCTAAGTATATTTTCTGTCAAACAAGTTGCTGTACATATAATTTCAAAAATCTGTGAAGTAGTAGGATGTTCAAATACTAAATCTGTTTTAATATACTTGCAGTTTACACAATTAAAGCAAGGTTTAGTGTCAGGTTTATTCATCAGTCTTAGTTTCTTATAAGTATTCATCTCTCTGTAGCATAATTGCTGTTTTAAATTTTTATGTTTTCTAAAAGTGAAATGTGGAGCTTGCCCCACAGCTTTAGCTATCTCAGGCTGGACACATAAAATTGACCAGTTCTTCTTAATAATATTAATCAGTGAGGTAGACCTTAAATTGTAAGTACTTGCATATCTAACATATCTGTCCCTATTTGATGTTGTGTTTCTTCTATTGCTCTGATAACCACCCATTCCAAAATATGGTTTAGCCAAGCTTGTCCTTTCCCTCCCTACATGTTGTTTAAGGTCTTGTAGGAGGGATTCACTTTAATTTCTTGATTTAAAGTCATTATATATCTCATTCATTAAATTTCTCTTCCCTAGTATTAAGTCTACAAGCTCTAAAATACTGGCTAGTGACTATACCTTTGAATATAAGTCTGGGATGCATACTTGCTGCATGTAAAAATCGATTAGCCTGAACATCTTTTTTATATATACTAGTTATCTATAGTGCCATCCCCTTTTTCCAGAAAATATCTAAAAAGGTAATGCTATCTGTAGAAAAATTCATCTTAAACTTCAGGAAGTTGGTAGTAGTTTCTAGATAATTAACAAAGAGGGTAAGATCTTCACTTTCACCTGTCCATAGCAAAAAAATATTGTCCACAAAACGTGAATAAAAACCAATATTATTTGCATAGGGATTCCCTTCACTAAAAACATATTTCAGTTCCCTAGAATTTAATGCTAAATTAGCATATGTATTGGTGAACGATGTTCCCATCGCTACCCCAAAGATCTGGTGATAGAGCTGTTCTCCAAAGATAAACACATTATTTTCCAGCACTAATTCCAGCAAGCAACATAAAGTTTTTATTTTCCTTGCTGGTAATTCTGTGTTGCACAATAAAAAATCCCTAATAGTCTCTACTCCATATTCATTTGTGATGACTGTAAATAATAATACTACATCTAGTGTGACAAAAACAAAGGCGCTATCACTATGAGCCATGCATTTTTTCTGAAGCAGAGTTGTGTGTGCGTGTGCCTGCTTGCATGTGCATGCGTGTGTGTGCGTGCTTTCATGTGTGCGCGCGCGCGTTTGAGTGTGTGTGTCTGTGTGTGTGTATGTGCCTGCTTGCATGTGCATGCATGTGTGTGCGTGTGTGCGTGAGCGTGTGAGTGTGTGTGTGTGTGTGTGTGTGTGTGTGTGTGTGTGTGTGTGTGTGTGTGTGTGTGTGTGTGTGTGTGTGTGTGGCCTGCTTGCATGTGCATGCTTGTGTGTGCATGTGTGTGTGTGTGTGTGTGTGTGTGTGTGTGTGTGTGTGTGTGTGTGTGTGTGTGTGTGTGTGTGTGTGTGTGAGGGTGTGTGTGTGTGTGTGTGAGGGTGAGGTGTGTGAGATGACTATGGACAGCAGCAGTAAAGAGGTTCACAAACCTCTGCACCTTTCAGCTGAACAAATCTTTGGGGAACAAAGGCTCTCAAATAGAAACTTAATTATTGCTCTTATAAAATTACAAAGCTGCTATAGGAAAGGATTTAAGTTAACATGAATTTTCTGAAGGAAAAAGTCTGAAGCTCAAATGTATGTCATTATTTAGTAATTTCAATCTTTAGTGACTGCCAGTCAAACAATTTAGGAGTAAGGAATCAAACATAAAGTAAATAACCCAGTTTTCTTTTTTTATATGTTACATTTTGGCTGTAAAATGCTTCCTCCAACACCATTAACATATACTACAGCAAGTTTGAAACATTAGGCGGAGGAACTATTTTACATCAAAAATATACTAAATAAAATATGTAGTATAGACTCATAACATACTGGGCAGGTGTTAATTACAGATTAACACATACCCTGTCGAGCATTATTGCTTGCTTGTCATATCTAGGGTTACTTTTAAACCAAGACAAACATATTGAACCTGTGTGGTTAGGTTAGTAACAAACTGTATTTGGTTTTATGCTTTTGAGCGTTAATGAATTTAGCTAAATGTTCTTCATTATGTTAGACAAACTTGTCTTCAGGGCTTGAAGTGATCTATATATAAAACAGAATGTGTGACATCAGAACCTTATTCTTCAGTTTATATTTATTTTAGACTTTTCATTTGTTCGTGCATTTACTCATATCGTGAGTCACTAATTCAAGCTCAATTACTTTTTATCTTGTTACAGTTATAAAAGTCTTCTAAAATCTTTAGCAAACTGATAGAGGCAGACTCTGGCAAAATGTACTTTCTACATGGACAGAGATAAAATATTACCATGATTATTACAGTAATTAAATCTAATCTACATTGCATGGTCAGTAAAGACAAACACAAAAGCTAGTTAATACTTACTGAATGTTCTTGCACTGAGTTTTCCTTACAACTTTATTCTGTAGTGGCAGCCCTGTTAGGTCTCTCCAAGTTAAGTCTACAAGATATAGCAAAACAAAGCTATAAGCTAACCTCTTAAAGAAATCTGTGCTTTGATAGCACTACAAACAGAAATTCCGATAGATGTGTCAAAATCTTCAAAATAACCTGCAGCTGATTATGTGGTGCCTGAATATTAACACATGCTGTAATAGGGTATGGTTCTACATGCATTTCATGCAGAGCTTACTTTTTATGCGACTTGAAACATTTTTAGCAAAGAAATATTAACAAACACAGGATTTTAGTTCCTTTACTGATCTTTGCTCTCATAGCTCACTACTTATTTAGTCACAACTTTCTGTTATAGCACCACACTGTGTTGCAAAGTAATTCTCCAAAATCCCATGGTTTGGGGAGGCAGATGGAAAAATTATTTATTTATGAATAAAAAAAATCATGCTTGCATCTTGCATGCCTAAGCAGTAACAAATAATGCAAAGGAGAAATGCATTATTGTGTTTAATTCTCTTAAATGTTTTTAGATGTTATGCATTTTTAAGCTTGTGTTATTATTAACACATTAAGGAGTTGCAATTTTGTCAGAAGAAAATACTGTAATGACAAAATGCTTAATTCATATTCTTTTGGATTTGCACTTCCATTTATTTCATAAGAGTACCATTCCCTTACAGAGTAGACATCTATCCAGTGACTTAAATAGTCTAGCACTAAGATCGTGATTTGGCAGCTTTGGAACTGTCTCACAACTAGGGTTATGACAATTTTAACTTAATCCTTTTCTCCTGTGCTCAAAAATTGTCTCATCTTTAGAAATGATAACTTTATGTACGACACCTGAGCAGACATACATGTAAGAAAGACAATCCCTAAGTTTTGGAAAGATTCTCAACATCTCTGTAAACTGCCTGCCTCACGTAGGTCAATTTATGCAACCATGTGAACATGTGATTCAGGGACAATATGACTGCAATAAGAAGAACTTTATTATCAGCTCATTAACATGTCCCTGAATTGTATTTTATAACACAAGCAGGGTCAGACCTATGATGGTGATATGGCTTACGCTGACAGCCCATGAATCATGTTAGTAAAGGCTTCACACCTACCGTCACTCACAAGCATATATTCAAACACCCAAACACACATAAATAGACAGACTTCCAGACATTCCTCTCTACATACATACATACAACAAACATAAAGCACACCTACTCACAGGCAATTGGACATACAAAAAATATAAAGCACACCTAGTCACAGTCAATTGGACATATGCACAGGTGCACACTCACTTCTTTTACACACACAGTCCAACAAAAACACAGGCATCTTCATCTCTGTTCCCTACCTACCAACCCCCCCCCCCATGTAACCACCTAGGCAGGCAGATGCACACACACACACACACACACACACACACACACACACACACACACACACCACACACACACACACACACACTTTATTCATGCCTCTACAGGCACTCACACTTCCGCACTCATGGCACAGCACTAGTGCCCCCTCCTTCTCCCATGTCTTCAGTGAACTTACCTTTACTTTAACTGTTTCCATTGGAGTGAAGGAGTAACTGCCTTCTTTTGGAGTTCTTAACTTTTTCCTTCACCAGTGGAAATTTACACATCCAAGTGATTCTCTGAATTACTTGGCAACATAAAAAAGTGGGAGACCTAGACATTTCAGGGGGAAAGACTATAGCTAATTAGCTGTAACTGCTCCCCTAGATTACCTCATTACCAAGTATATTGACCAGTGGGTCTACCCACCTTGCTGATACTCCTGCAAGCTGGAGACCTCAGAGGTAGGATTGTCAGTGAATCAGAATTTTTTACAGCAAAATGGAAGTCACTGGTGTTAAGACTTCCTACTCAAGAAAATCTTTTCTGTATCCCAGAGATCTTCCACATACATACAGTCAGGTGTTCATAGGTTCACAGTAGAATACTACTCTATAATCTCTGGCAAGACATTTTAGAACTAGCCAAATTACCTAATTTTTGTCTAGCTAAGCTGTCCCATAGGTGATTAAAAACTCTTACCAGAATTTTATTAAGTATTTATCAAAATGCTTGGGTCACATCTTCAGTGTAATTTGAATGCTGTTCTGGGTAGGACAATTAGGCATTGTCTCCATCTGTTAGTAAAATCAAAGTCGGTCCAGAGATAAATTTCTATTTCCCATCCATGGTATATACAACATTTGATAACTTATGCAAACTTTTGAACTCTTGATTGAAATGTTGATAGATTATTTTCAATGACTTGATGCTAAACATACATTTGGAACATAATGAAAATTATCTTGTAATTGTTATCAGTCATTCACTATGTCAGTTTTTATATATATATATATATATATATATATATAGACATAGCCAGTTTTAGGCACCCGCTGATTATCTCCCCACATATGAGGGCCCCCAAATGAAGCAGCTGTGGGTCTATCCCTCTCCTTTGCTCATTCACACAGCTGTGTAATGTAACTGTGTGATTCGGCTATTCCATTTTAATTTTTTTTTAAACTTCCCTGTAAGCTGCACTCAGTCAGGTCTGCTTCAGTAAAGCAAGGGACCTGACTGGTTGCAGCAGCTAGGGTAACTTCCTGGTGAAAAGCGATAGGCTGTATATGTAGGTTAGCCGATTGCAGATGTGTTTGTCATACTGCAGCTTTTTTGAGAATGTTGGTTGTAGCTTGTTCAGAACTCTAGTATTCCTGGATCATCTTTTAGTAGAAGAGATTAGTTGGGTCCAGGAGAAGGAACTTTAACAGATAATTTAGGAAAAGTGGTGGCATAATATGATGCAATGAGGCTGATAATGAAGAGGGGATCAAACTTGTAACAAAATGATTTAAAATATTTGTACAGTCAGTCTGTAGCTCTCAACTGTCCAGATTTTCCCCGAATGTCCAGATTTTTGCCTTATATTTTTGGTCTGTTCCTCATAAAACGTTGTGGTTTTCTGTCAAATTACCAAGGACTAAATTCACTAAATCATGACATACATTTAAGTTTCCGACTTCATATCCTTCTGAAAATGCATGCTAACACAAATCCTGCTATTCCGGCAACTTTCTAACCTTATAAGAGCAGCATTTAAAATCTGTACCTATTTTAGGCTTAGTCTAAATTTCTTGAGCTAAAAGGATGAGAGGTATGATTCAGTCTCGGGGAAAAGACTCTATACTCACCAGACCTAAGCACTCGCACATATGCCGGCATGTACATATCACAAATGCACTAAACAGCAATTGATGTCCTACCATTTATAATAGGACAAGCACAAGCACAAACACACACATACACACACACACACACACACACACACACACACACACACACACACACACACACACACACACACACACACACTGAACTTTCACCACAGATGGAGCATCGCTTTGACTCCTACATTCCAAACACTGCAGGCACTGCTTGATACTTTACCTCTTGACTACATACACACCCTCTTATAGGATCATAGGAAGTTACTAGGCTAGGGCCCTTGCAAGCCTAGTCAAGTTCTACCCTTATTTCCATGATCACCACCTATTACCCTTGTCCAAGAGGGACACAGGTAGAACTCCTGGGGTGAATTTATGGTTAAGGTTAGCCATTCAGTCATCCAGATTGCGTTTGAAGAGGACCAATAAGGTGCTCTGTTTGACATGAAGTGGGAGTTTGTTCCAAAGGTATGGTAACCTCTGGGAGACAAATCAGTCCCTTCAGCAGGTTCTATTAATGTCACATACCAGGTTAATGTCTTTAGAGCAAGTAACCAGTGTACCATTTGACTTGCAGATACGCAGCATTTCTAGTAAAGCAGGGTCAGAGATTGCCTTATATGTAAGGCAGAGATCACCTCAGAGTAGTCTGTATGAAACAGAATAAAGTGACAGTGATTTGAAATTATCCATATAGGACAGATGCTAAAGACCTTGAATTTTCCTTGTGAGGGACCTTTGTGGTCTCTCCAGTTGCTGCAGGTACTTGGAAAGGTACATACCAAAAGGGACATTCTACTCAATTACTATCCTGATGAGGGAAGTGTACAGGGAAGTTATAACCTGTCCTTTTTCTAGAGACAATGCCCTTACTTATGAGATGAGCAATATAGAATGCCATTCTGTATCACTGTGTAGACATGTTGATCAAAGGTAAGGTTGCTGTCAACCTGTGAGCCCAGGTCTTTCACCACTGAATGCTTACCTAGGGTGTTGCTCTTGATGTGGTAGTTAGCAGGAACATCGCTCTTACTGAAAGGGATGATAATACATTTTTTTGCCCTGAGTTTAAGGCCGTGACTTTGGCACTAATCATTTTGTTTGTGTAAGACCCTCTTGTAGGATGTTGACATCATTTGGAGATTCTATGACTACTCCCACTTTGCAGTCATCAGTAAACTTTCTCAGCCACTGACTTTTAGTTTTTGATTGTACTTCAGAGAAACAGACTTCAAACAGTAGAGTTCCTAGGACTCATCCCTGTGGAGCACCACTGGTTACAGGTAAGCTGTTGGAGGAGGATTCCCCTATGTTGACTATTATGGGTTCTATCAGTGAACCAGTTACTGACCCGTCTAATGATACAAGGGTTGATATCTAGTTGGGTGAGTTTGTCAATGATGTCTGAGTGGGGGATAGTGTCAAAAGCCTTGGATAAGTCTAGGCAGGCTGCATGCACAGATTTCCCCTCATCCAGGGCCTTGGTGACTGTCTCGATTAAGTCCATCAAGTTTAACAGGCACGAGCTCCCTTTGACAAATCAAAACTGAGTAGGGTCAAATGTTTGGAGATTACCTATATCTTTGTTGATAAGGTCCATAATGATTTGCTACATGAACTTGCAGATAAGGCTGGTCAGGCTAATAGGTGTATAATTCCCAAGGTCAGTGGAAGCACCACCTTTGTGCAAGGGAATTATGGTGGCCATTTTCCATTCAGCTGGGATGAAGCTGGTGCTTAGACAATTGAAAAGAGTACCCAATGATGTTGCTAATTCTTGGTGGAGCTCATGTAGGACACAGCCTGGGATGTTGTCAAGTCCCATAGATGTTGTGTTTTTGGCATAAGAGAGGGCATTTGCAACCTGCTCTTTAGAGATACAAGGTATTGGACAAGTGGTAAGGATGTCATCCGATAAGTGTGGTGGGGACAGGGGAATGAAGTTTTCACAGAACCTGTTGGCCAACAGGTTAGCTATGTCCACAGTCTCAGTTTATGTTGCATTATTAAGTACCAGTTTGGCACAAATCTGGGCCTTTCCTTTTAGGTTACAGATGTAACTAAAGAATGCCTTATGGTTGTTCTTAGTTGAGGAAGCTAATTTGGATTTGTAGTTTGCTTTGGAGGACTTCACAAGAAGACTTATTTGCTTGTTTATGCTGAGGAGGGAGTGTTTTCAGTTTGGGCCTTGCTCCCTCTTACTCTTAGCAATTTCTTCCTCTTATTGTAAAGCCTGTTAATTGCAGTTGCCCACCAGGCAGGTTTGCTCTTCCTTGAGGAGCTTGTTTTGGTCCTATCAGGTACATCTGAGTCAATGCAGTTATTCAGGTGATTGTATAAAGAACTGGTGTAGAACTCAGCATAGCTGCCAGTTCCATCAGATGGAGGTGGTATAATGAAGCTATTTATACTATCCTGTAAGAGGTTATAATTTGCTTTGGAGAGGTTTTTTAGTTTAGTTAATGCTGGGGGGGAGGGGCAGGTGTGATAGTTACTTCGAATGAGACTGATTTGATGTGTGGTCAGATCTCACCAGGGAAGACCTTAGAGTAAGGGTGGTACAGTGGTCCCCCATACTGGAAAGCACCAGATCCAGGATGTTGGTACCCCTTGTGGGGATGCCAACCAGCTGGTCCAGAGCATTGGAGGAGATTAAGTCAAAGAACCTTTGGGCTAGTGAGTTTGAGTACAAGCAATTTACCCAGTCAGTGGATAGGTAGTTAAAGTCACCCAAAATTTTATTTTATTTTTTATTTTTATTTTACATTTGTTGACCGGGCTAGTCTGGCTGGATACATGTCCATTTTCAGCAGAGGCCCGAGGAAAAAGCTCCACTATATACTAGTGACTTACAATAACAAAACATATACAAACATATAAGCAAATAAAGCAGCAATTGATGTCCTACCATTTATAATAGGACAAGCACAAGCACAAACACACACACACACACACACACACACACACACACACACACACACACACACACACATACACACACACACACACACACACACACATACACACACACACACACACACAGACACACACACACACACACACACACACACACACACACACACACACACACACACACACACACACACACACACACACACACACACACTCACACACACTGAACTTTCACCACAGATGGAGCATCGCTTTGTCCTCCAAAGCAAACTACAAATCCAAATTAGCTTCCTCAACTAAGGACAACCATAAGGCATGGTGTTCAGATGTATCTTGATAGACTCAAGTAGATCCAAAGAAGCAGAGTGGGTGTCCTGATTCATGGAGGGGGTCCTGTAGCTCTTAATAACTTGAATAGATGTCCTACCAACAGTTAATTGCATCTGACGTATCTCCAGGTATTCATACTGTTTAATCAATCTGGAGTTGTATTTATCTTTAATGAATATTGATACACCACCTCCTTTAGTTTTCATGCCTTTAGTTTGAGGTCTGAATGTGTGGAAGGAAGTGTAACCAGGTATGATGGGGTGCTCTCTATAGCCTTGAACCAGGTCTATGTGACTGCACAAATGTCTGCATCTTCCAAGGTGAGGACTGCTTCCAGTGAGTGCAGCTTCATGTTAAGGCTCCTAGCATTTAGCAGCAAAACCTTGAGGATGTTTTTAGATGGAGTTTTTATATCAGAAATTTTGTCCTTGAGATGCTACCTAAAAAGGCACTATGGGGGTGGCAAGAACCTTAGCCAGTAGCCAAAATCCCAGGGGAGACAGATGAAGACCATCTCTGGCAAAGCATCGAGTTCTATCGATCTTGTCATCCCAGGCTGACAGTCACTGGATCATCTTAAATGACACCAAAAACTAAGTCAATTATTGAAGTCAATCATTTTCTGTTTGTATTGAGGCATCATTCTAGGTGAAGGTAAAATGCTGCTTAAGGCTAGAGACATACCTGCCTGAGACACATAGTCCAAGAACTCAGTCATGTCTCTCTTCAAATAGTTCAGTGAGGTACATCTCAAGTCATTCACACCAACATGGACTATGACGGAGTCATAACAGTACCTGTCATTGAGAAACTTGAGTGCATGTGTGATATGGTGGATCCCGGCACATGACAGACAGCTGACCATGATATTTTCCTTATCCAGCCTGGTGAGAGGGACATCTGTGTGTCTCAAGATTGAATCACCTATGACTAATATGTTTTATTTTGTGCTTTGCTTTAAGGGCTTGACAGATGAGGCACTGGTGCATAATCTATTTTGTGTATTGTGTTCTGAAGAGGGAGTATTATGTGTAGCATGCTTGTGTTTGGGAAGTCTGTGGTGTTTAGGTGTGTTTCTGGTGAGGACCTCAGCATATGTAGCTATGTGTGATATGGGTTTGGGTGGAGTAGGAGGCAAGGTGTGCATGCTGACAAACCACTCATTGTCATATGTACTGACTGGTGTGTGAGAAAGCATGAATTCAAGGTTCTTAATATAGTTGCATCTCTCACATGTTGATTTTATGTGGACAAGGAGTAGAAGGTTGTCGGTGAATATGAGGCAGTTGCTACATTGCCTCAGTTTGCCCATGTCGACCAAGCTGGCTGAAGAAACTGTGGGAAATTGTCTGTCCATAGTGTTAGGTAAATTTATATGGTGAGAAAAAATAGTTGCACTTAGGAATGGCAGGGTGACAGGTGTGTTGGTACCTCTGAGGCTAGGCTTAGTGTTGCACCTGACAGTAGAGCAGGGCCACAAAAAACCTCAGCAAATTGCTAAGGGAAAATTTAACAAGCAAAATGTTTGTGTCTATAACCACCAATTGTAACCACCTCTATGAGGCACTGCATGATGGTGCACTACACGTACATAATGGCTTGTCATAATGTAACATTGGTAGTAAATGCCAGTCAGTGAGTGGCTACCTTGCTGTGATACAGGAGCTTGTCATAATGTAACATTGGTACTAAATGCCAGTCAGTGAGTGGCTACCTTGCTGTGATACAGGGGCTTGTCATAATGTAACATTGGTACTAAATGCCCATCAGTGTGTGTACCTTGGCACTTCAAGTCTTTTTAATGGTCTGAATGTAGTAACACTATACAGTGATGGTTAAATAGTGCTGGATGAGCTTGACAGGATAGGGTGCATGATGGCAATGTGGTCACACTTTATATTTTCCTTTATAGGGCCCCCAACTTGAAACTTGTTAGGGGCCCCCAAAATGCAAGCACCAGCCCTGTATATGGAGGAAGAATAGATGTGAAAAGGAAGGTGGAAGGCCTAACAATAACAAGGCGCATAATGTACAGAATTATACCCTGAAATTCACAAAGGTTTACTGTCATGAAGCCTTAAAACTGAAAGTTTGCAATTCAGACTTAGACACCCCAGGTGGAGAAAGCCATGGGGAATTGCAGCAGTCCAAGGGAGTGGCTAAAGCTAATTAGACATGTGATTCATCCAACAAAAGGGCTAATAAAGAAGATTGATATGTTTTCTCTGAAAGGAAAAAAAGAATGCATTCACCCATTCATTTCAGTGGGAGTAGATATAGTACAGGTATGTATAGCAGAGCCATGTATACATGTGTATCTGTCTGTGTGTGTATGTGCATGAACAGGTGAAAAAATATCTGCAGGGCTATGAATACAGCTGAATAGATGTGTGTGTATGTGTGCATTGCAGTGTGCATATGGGTCTGTGAGTGAGTGTTTTTGTGAGTGTGAGGAATTGTCTGGGATTTTGTGAATATTTGGATGTGTGTGTATGTGTGCATGTGCGCGCGCGCGCGTGTGTGTGTGTGTGTGTGTGTGTGTGTGTGTGTGTGTGTAATTACATGCCTGTAGGGCAATGGCTATGCTATTATAGTATGTGGACTGGTATGTACACCATTAAAGTTATCAGGCCTGACAGCACAGTAGAGATAATCTTTCTGAATCTGCCTCCCAGACATTAAGCATTTCATGCTAATGTATCGATTTATCATAATAATAGTGAAGGCATTTGTTGGGTTGGAGATTCTTCACACATGCTGTACTTTGGTCACAGTGGTGAAATCTGCAAAAACAAATGCACTAGAGAAGTAAGTAAGTAAGTAAATAAACAAATAAGTAAATAAATAAACAAATAAATACCCTAAGATATTTAATACCTTGACCTAGTGATGCAGTGGCTTGTAGAACTTAGGAAAGTTTGGAGATAGGGCTCTGCTCATTCTTTTTAAATTAGGTATAACCTAGGTACCATATCAGCAGGGTTGTTTGCTTCCAACTTGTTTTGCAACATATACTTAGGCAATGAAGATAACCTGGAAATTTGCTTTACTCCGAGTGCAAATTATTCTGAAATCTGGCCTATTAGATACTTTTCTGTTAATCTGATAAGGTCCCTACTTTTCATTTTCCTTAGCTTTCATCTTCCTGGTAAAAGGAACCTGGTGATAGTGATACCAGTCTACACTATGTGAATGTACATATTACTGTTGGGGTAATATGGTATCTGATGGAGACAAGCTGCAACATAAATTCAGGAAGTGAACATATTTATGGTCATATTGCAGTTTACTTTTCTGTAAATCAACGGTTTCTTCACATGTAAAGCAAACAGTTATTTAAAAACTGAAAATCTGTGCAGCAACTGCTATTTGGATATTTCATCTGCATTCCATATGCAAATAGCTGTTTGATAAATTTAGGCTACATTTTTCAACCTTCACAGCTGTTTTTAAACAGTTGCACAATGATAATTTAAAAACATAAAGTCTGCCATTTCTGAAGGATGATGTCCGTATAGACGTGTTGCTATGCCTTTATTTTATTTAATATTATGCTAGCAGCCATCCTGAAATGATGGCAGTTTTTAACTGACATGAATAGAAGGTCTTGAGTATTAGTGTATATCTAGGAGGAACTGTCGCTTTGCGTTTTTTGTGGTTGTGAGATAGCTTAGTACCTCCTGTATGTGATGCTGGTTTTAATTTTAAATGTTTAGTGTACATTCTTAATCACTCTATGTTTTTAACAAATCCATAGTTTATTTTCTCATGGTTGGTAGTTACTCTGCATGATTTATGCAGTTATATATCTCACAAAGTAATGCACTATGTGTATTTTTTTCTGTATCCCATGCTTTGCTTTTTGTGTTATACTGAGATTATACTCCTGAAGAAAACATTGTTTTATGGTGTGTGATTATTTAGTTTGGCATGGTTTACTTATGCTGTTGTTTTAACACTTATATTATAAGCATGTGATTTTCAGCTGAGATGCCATATTGATGACTGAACTAACTATGCAAATAATTATCATCTAACCCTCACCGATAGATGAGTGATACTTATTAATATTATGCAGGGGAGTCCTTTAAGTGACTTTTTTGACTTTTTAAAAAAATCTGTATTTCCACTTGGTAGAGTCACTGGGTTGTACGGATTACAGCTATTAAAGACATTTTAGATATTTTACTTAGTTTTTGCTTTGTCATTCCACTTTTAAGTCAAGTTTATAAGCAATGAATATTCAAGTTAATAACATGATTTTAGTGTTAAAAGAACAGTAGTACAAAATGAAACCCATGAAGGAAGACAAAGACCTGCAGGGTTCAATAGCATTTACATCAGAGGTAAAATAAGGACCAAAACAGACAGTATATGTTTTAAAATAGACAGTGTTCTCAGTATGTACAAACCATTGTCACTTAAAATTGTACTGTTGTTGATATATAGAAACTGTGTTGACTATACATAAATCTGTATGTCAGCCAAAGCCAACTTATCAAGAGATGTGTTTTTTTTCATTTTTCAAGTTTGTAGTGAGATGTATTGAAAGAGAAGTCTGTTTTCAAAAATATATGCATTGGTAACAGCAGAACGATGTATATACTGCTTACTGTGCAGGATGTTCTAGATTTTACCACCATAGCTTCTGAAGAAGGCATCACTGTAGGAGTCGAAGGAGTGTAAGACAGTCATGTTATTGCCCAGTGATTTATGGTAACAAATAGGCAAGTACCAATGCAGTAAGTGCTGCAGTGACAGTGAACAGATAGGGTGTAACATTTGAAATGCTAAGCCCAGTGGAAGGATACAGCTAATGGTTTGTGTCAGTGGTGGGAGCTTAGGACAGCATAACATTTGAGTCTATTGTATTTGTCTTATGTTTATTCAGTTTTTGTAGGCTACCTTCAATGACAGCAGCACAAGTGATCTTGCAGTAGAGGATTCTGGAGAAAAAGTAGAGTTGTATTATGCTATAGTCTGGTTTCAAAGGAGAGGTAACCTCTGATCCAATTCAAGATGGCTTTCATGTGACTACAGTTTTGAATTGTGTGTGAAGCATGATCACCAAAGCCTTGTGACTTGCTTCATATCAAGCCCAGGTATTTTATATTGGTGGAGCGAATTATGTTATTGGGCGGCCATGCTGGTGCAGCGGTTAGCATTGCCACCTCACAGCAAAAGGTTATCCGGTTCAATTCTCAGCTGGGGTGCCTTCTGTGCGGAGTTTGCATGTCCTCCCTGTGGTCACGTGGGTTTCCTCTGGGTGCTCCGGTTTCCTCCCACATCCCAAAGTAATGCAGTAGGTGGATTGGACACTCTAAATTGCCCCTAGGTGTGAGTGTGTGCATGTGTGTGTGCCTTCTGTGGAAGGTTGGGCACCGGGCTGGCAACTCAACACTGTAAAACTTCACTGCCAATCATGAGCGGACAGATGATCTGCTGTGGCGACCCCTAACCGAGAAAAGCCGAAAGAAGAAGGAGCGACTGATGCTATCATCCTTGTTGGTTATGACAAAAGTAGTAAAATGTAGTAAGAAGCTTGGCAGGTAGTTGCTACAGGAAAGAGTCATTTTGGTCTTCTTAAAGTTTGTTGTGAGGTGAGATGCTTCTAACTTGGATGTGTCCATAAAGAATGCATACTGTAGTCTTTTTTTTTGTTTGACTATGAGAGCTATTTATGTAAAGAAAGCTCTGTCACCTGAATATTCTACAGGTAGCATTCCTGGTAATAGGGTACTATCACGGGACAGGGCAAATAAGTAAAACGCATTATTGCATGTGCACAAGGCAGTGAAATGTATGGTCATGAGATCATCTGAGCATATTCATTCTTGATCTAAACAGATAGAGTAATGACAGTGCAGTTTTCATCAAAGTCTGAGTCTATCTGCAATGGAAACTTAAACATTAATTTCCTCCCATTCTTACTGCCCTGCCATTGCTTCTGATGAATTTTATGAGAGTTGGAAGTGCTCTGCTTCCTCTCTGTCTCTCTCTCTTGATTCAGATGACTCTTGTGAGACATGTATGCCTCCCTCTCTCTCTCACTCTCTCTCTATCTTGACTTTGCTGGGTTTCCTTCACTGCTCCTGGTTCTACTGGTATCGTGCTCTCCACTGTGGCTGGGCAAATCTTGTGATCCACATTTTCTATATCATCTTTTATCCCTTGAAATTCTCTTCACCATGTGGCTTTCTTGCACCACATTCATGGTCTTATCCACCCATACTGGACTGTTTGTAGGGGGTACTTCTTCAATATAAATTGTGCTGCTATTGTTCTAGTTTTTATTAGGGTCCTGATTCCCTTGTTTCTCTTCCTCACAAATTTCTATATGATCTTGGGGACTGCAGTCTCATTCTCTATTGAACTGGAGGATTTTCTTTTATATGAAGTTCTGCTCACCATCATTTATTGTCTTTGTATTTTGGCTATTGTGTTTTCTTTTCTTTTCTTCTCTCTCTGTTCATTTCCAGTGGTTCCCATATCTCTTTTATGCTTTTCAGCATAACCCCGTGCCATGCAATGTTTACCGGACATTTTGCTCGGAAATGGATAGAATTTTCCCGTCCTCTTGTCAGTTTTTCTCTGAATATGTTGTATCATTGCCTCTAGTGTAGTTTAACTAAGTAGTCTGCCATGACTTGCATTTCCCTGTCATTCTTACCTTCATGAGAATTCCCTATTTATTGTAGAGGAGTACAGGTTACATAGAACATTTTGGAATTGTTCTCTGGTCCCCTGGTTTGGTTTCTCTCCATTCTGTAAACTCTGTCAATTTCCAAACCAAGATCCTGAGGTTTTCAGGTATAATCAGTTTGGAAAAAAAAAGAGGATAATGCTTCATCCGCAATTCTCTTGCTAATGTCAGTGATTTTCACCTTTTCCCTTCTAGGGTGAATCTTAGACATCCATCTCATTTTTTAGTTTTTCCCTCTCATCCACCAGAAGTTTTAGTATGTCCATTCACATTGTTAGTAGGTCATCTGTATTTTGTATTTTTTTTCTCTACATTTTACTGGTTCTCTTTAATTTATTTATTTTTTTCTGCAGTTGGGTCTCCATTTTTTCTCTTAGGAAATCTGTATCTGTTGATCTCTTCTCAACCATCTGAATTAAGTTCCCTATTTCTGGTGCTAATTTCCTTGTTTTTCCACCTTCTCTAGCACACTGATTCCCTTGCACATTTTACTTCAGGGTCTAGTTTTTACTCTTTTTTTTTTCCAAGTTTCTTGTCTCAGGCTAGGCAAGAATTCAGGATTAGGCAGATATCCTGGCTAGATCCTTCCAAGAAATAGCCTTACATTTTCATCATACATTATTCCACAGTCTGGTGTTAGGTTCCCCCAGTGGTTTGATACATGCAAAGACTTTCAAAGAGGACTGTGTCAGACATTGAATTATAGACAGCAGAGGTCACTTATAAGTAACCTTCTAAGAAGCAGAATACAGTGACAGTTGCTTGAAGGCTGCAAACTGCACCATTGCATTAAATATTGGTGGGATTATAATGGTAAAATGTGATACTATGATCAACCTTGTGAGATTATAAAGGTTTTTTAGGATATACTTTTCTAACTTAGATCTACCGAATGACTGAAGTTTAAATTGTGAAGAATTATTACTTTCTCTTGCAGGAAGGTTTTCTCAAGAAGAAAAATGGAAGAAAGTATTTGTTAATTTTCCATTACGGCCTGAGGTATATAAAAATCTAACTCGACCTCAGGGGAAGACATAGTGTTTTTTATGTTGATGATCCCTTGGTAAAGGTAGGATTAACATTTCAAAATTTTCTACACCAACTCATTCATTTTGCCATTTTGTATCAGTACAACAGAAATTTTCTAGCTAAACATCATGAAGTTTCTTGGCAAAATAAAATGCTTTTGTCACATTGGACATCTTGAAGACATTCTTTATGTCCAGTCAATATATGACCCACAAAATAAGTCTTGACTTTTGTGGGCATTCATCTGTGACTTAGTTTATTAAAATCTTCTTTATTATTATTTTTTTTTGGTTTATTTAACAAACACATTATTTTCAGTGGCCAGTTATTCTTTGAAAAGAAAAGTACAGTTATGGGGTAAGGTTTGCTCTAAGTTATGCAAACATTTCTCGGAGTTTAGTTCAACAGGAACATTTTTATTATGATCCTTATTTTGTTGTCATTGTTTTCTTTATTATAGTTTTATTTTGACTTATTTTGTATGTAAATTCTAACATTATAAGATCAGTTTTAATTAAACCGCATTCAACTAACTTTGGAATTTCTTTTTCATTAAACATCAGTATATTAAGTAGTAATTCTGTTGTCTATTTGGGCAATTTCATTCATATGCAAATGGGATGAGTTAAAACTGTTCTACTCATAGGGCCTGATTCCCGAAGAGTTTCTCTCGGTGTAACAGACTTACTTTCGTGTAAGCCTGTCCTAATTCTGAAAGGCTTGTCCTCCGTGTATGTGACTTACTTAGGTGAAGGTCCTATTTGTAAACAGGCATACTCTGGGGGCAAGATTCTGAAAGATCTATTTTTAGTGTAAGTGACTTACTCCAGTGTATATATACTAGAGTAAGTCACAGGCACTGAGGGGA
>NC_056742.1:160246517-160494017 GCF_019279795.1 Protopterus annectens
CCTGTTCCAATGATGCACACAGTACATGAATAGCTGTTTGACAACATTGATGGCATGGGTTACATTCTTGACAGTGTGGATTGTGCTATATATCTATATGTATATATATATATATATATATATATATATATATATATATATATATATATATATATATACTATGCACACCAGTCAACTAGCCTGTAGTGATCATAATGTTACATAAAGGTATAGCAGTGTCACCACTAACACCTCCAGCAGACGTTACAGTGTCAAGATGCTGTGCTTGATTACCCTCATAGATTGGTGACATGTCATAATAGTTGTACAAATGTGTTTGTGCAGAACCACCTATGACCACTCAGAATCACATATGTTGTGTCAGAGACATGGGATTAATGGTGGTATTATTCTGATATTGTTCATGACTGAGCATGTTTCTTTTATTGTTGTCCATGAGCCTGTAACTGTGTCCAACTTGTTAGAGATCTCTGCTGACATAACACTCATATTCAGGCAAATCAGTTTCACAGCTTCACAATATGCACCCAACCCCAATTGTATATAATATCCCTGATAGATGTCCTCTCCATTGTTCATGTCAGGATGCTTTTCTCACAAAGACATCTTCTCCATTGTTATGTTACCTTGTCTGTTGGTCACATAATATAACATTTTCACTGTGCAGTCTCTACTATTTCATGTTGATATGTGATTACTGCTCTTGCTACAACTGTCTTCCATTTACATGCCCTCATCTGCTGTACATTATGATGTTTCACCTGTCCTCTTTTCCTGTTTTCATTCCTACAATTCATCTGTGTGTCCCTATTCAATACACACACTTCCCCTCACTGTCTATTTTAAAAGGCAGTCCATGTACATTTACAGGCTATTTACCCAACCCTTGTACAGAATGCCTGGAATGGGATTTCACAGTACTCTGCACTGTACATACTGATCTTTACTTTATTTGGACCATATATACATTACTATATGATAAACCCTGGTAATCAATGACACAGTCTGTGCAATCCTACTAACCTAGTGTACTCTACTATAAACAAATTTGCTATTTGCATTGCTTTACACAGTTTCCTGGCTGGCAACAATGTTGCCAGCCATAAAATCACACTCGTTTAAATTTAAACGCGGTGTGTGGCATGAATATATAATCACTGTATAAACATGTAAACTCCATGTAGGCTTTGCGAGAAGTTTTGAGTATTGAATCCCACTGTATATCTATACCTATCTATCCATCTATATATGGAGCTGCTTAAATTAGTTGAACACTACTTATGTTGACATATATAATGCTGAATTAAATTGATTGACATTATTCATGTCGGACAAACACAGTTTACTTTTGAATGGTTGAAAATCAAGAATGCGAATAGCTATATGTGCGAACCGTTTAACTGAAAAATTGCATTACCAATTCACAAAATGTTGAAATACGGATAGTGGTAATCCATTTTCAATGTATTTCGAATGTGTGCGTATACCACGTAACTCCCGTGCATATAGAGATAAACAACAGACCCAAACACCAAACACTTGCAGATCAAAGAACTGTACAAAACGGTAATTGGTTCCACAAACAGCACGTTACATTTACGTCACATAAGCGGCTTACAGTCCTTATTCAAAATGCAATCACATCTAGTAATGAAAACATTCCACCTCCATAAATGCTCCATACCCTGGTATGCTCCAAGTCAAACATCTTCTAAATAAATTTGAATTAGTGCAGCGTGTTTAAAATGAACAGTGTTTAGCAATTAATTTCACAAACCCTCATGCACTAAATTCAGCCCTGTTGCAGAGAAGCCTTTCAAAGGAAGCTTCCTTATCCATTAGCCTTTTCCTTTTAGGGCATGATGGTATACACAACTCATGCCTAATATGTAGATCATCCACATGATTTTGCTACAACTGGATGGCATGCAATACATCTAACAAGTATAACTGCTTTTTCCCCATCAAACTGCATAGCCTTCTATGCCATTCTTCTACGGCATTTTGGCTATGAGGATAGCCCATTGTACATGTGTCATACTGATTCCAGAAGGGAATTTCAAATGGAGGTGGAAACCTTTTGGACTTTGTACCACACATACCATATCTACGTGGTCTATCTAGGATATAATTTTCCTTGAAGAAAGAACACAGTGGCTTACCATTGCCTGACATATCTGCCTCATTCTCCACAAATGTGCATGCAACATCCTCTGAGGAATCAAATGCCAGTGCTGGGATTTCCTTGCAAAGCATAGCAAATGCAACATTGCTTCCAAATCCGGACGCCAAATGTAACTTCTGAATCTGACGTCAGACAATCTGGCAGAAGTGAAACCAGCAGCCCTTTGCGGCAGATGCACTTAGATGCCTTTTTATACAATTTAAGGATGCTCTTTCAAAATCAGTAAGGACCATATTAGGCATTAATCTCAAATCGTGCCACATACATAACTTCAAAACAATACTCCAAAACATATCATAGCATTTTTCAGACTTGCTAAGCAAAATGCCATATACCACTGGGACAACTTTCCTACAATTTGTATTATCCAAAGCACAGTGTATACTATATACCTGGCAACATTCAGAGGTGCTGATTGAAAAAGTGCTATCTGCCATAATGTACTCAGAGTTACAGAGCATTTACAGGTTATCCACAGTAATTATTACAACTAAGTGACCAGAACTATCATTGTCACCGCTGCTGTGATGTACTTTAAAGGAACCCGATTTAATGGGTAGCATGTCAGGGCTCAAATCTCTCAATGAGTGCATGGCTTTAAAAGTGGCCGCTTTCTTTTTATATCTATGTCTAGTGATACTTTGTTTTAATGCAGTTGTGTTGGGTAGCTCATGAATTACATCCGACGAGGCAGTGGCTAGTATTTCTGAGACCACCTTACAGTTGTCCTCTAGAGAGTATTCTGCCCGTCTTTTCAACTGATCATGTACCCTGAATATCTCTGTTTTAAGGACATCGGGAGCATGATAGTGCTCAGTACTCTTTAATAATTTATACCATCACACTCCAATTCAGTGACACACCTGTCTTTCACTTTTCCTTATTTTTTCTTTATGCAACACCAATACTGCTTCACATTTACAGCCTTCTCCTAATAGTATTGATACCCATCCACTACCAGGAATTTCCTCCTTTTTGTGTTGTGGTTGTGACATACACAGCATTGAGTATTCCAGGCTTATAATTCAACATACCTGCTTCATCACCCTGTAAATATACAGATATCATACTGTTACGGTAAACCCACTAATCACTCATTGCATGTTGTGAAACTTTCTCTTTGCTCCTTACCTGCATTGTATCTTGAGGAACTGTTACTTATTTCACAGTCTGCTATTCACGCTAAGCGGATCAGGGAAGCCATGAATGACTACTTGATGTAACTGATACACTTCTTAATATTGCAACAACGCCTATGCTCGCATTCATATATGCGAAACCTAATATAGCGAATTGCAGAGTGCATTCACATTCTTGCTGATCGCACATTATATATTTGCACACGTGATCTTGAAAATGTACTTTCGAATATTTGCATTTCGGTCTTCTGCATTTCTACCAATTAAAAGTAAACCATCAACACTATTATGCATATGTCAAGAATTACTCTTGGTACGTGCAAAGCTTAAAAAAGAAAGAAAGCACCCCCACCTCTGTTAATTAAATATTCTAACTCTGTGATAGCACAGTCATTTGGGAAAAGGGTATAATCCCTTTAACAAACTGTGTCGATTAAACAGATGTTAATGATAGTATCGTTCAATAAGCTTAGAGGGAGTGTCTCTCTCTCTCTCTCTCTCTCTCTATATATATATATATATATATATATATTATGTATCTACATGCACATATATTTTTCTAACTAGACAGCTATATACAAACAGCATCACACATGAGCTGTTAACATTTTTAAAGGAAGATCACCACTTTCTCAAATGTTAAAAGACTTAAAATACATAATACCATCATATCCTGACATGTTTTACTCTTATTTATTCACATACTGGCTTTTTAAAGCATAATACACTACTTTAGTCCTTGTGATTTATTTAAATTTAATGATGTTACTTTTCTATCTCAGTTCTAAATAATACAATTTTTCGTGTATCCTTGGTGCAGGATTAGTAAACAGATATTAACCAAGATTCTGCATGCAGTATATGGTTATTCCACTCCTTTTGTGAAAATGTTCATACATTCTAATTTTTGTCTCTCTTTCTGTCTCTTAAGAGGTATTACATTCTTACATATAGAAAAGTATCAATCAAAGTCATACATGTCTATATGACCTACCTATTTAGCCCTGCAGGCAGGAAGTGGCATACAATGTGCACATACATTATGATCTGCTGTCTCAATCATTTTTAAACTCTTTAACATACTTAACTCAGAATAACCCTTAAATGGCATGTACCTATCAAACCTGCAAAGGTTTCCCTGCTTTTGTCTGATATAGTATTGCTAGAATACTGCTGGTAACCAAATTCTAAAAACATTAGAATGTTCTTATATAAGCTGAGCCTTTTCTCCAAAAAATATCCATTTAAATTCATTTTCTGCTGTTAAATCTGCTAGTATCAGAATTTCTTCTTTGAACAAATGCATGTACTTATTTAATCGTACAGATATCTATAGAATAATTTTTAGTATAGTGTACATTATGCAATTTCAAAACAGCTACAGAGTTTTGGACTTGCCATTTCCCATTTACTGCTAAGCATAACTCAAAGCTAAATGTAATTCAGTAAAATTATCAGTAAATGCAATATAAAGTTTGCTTAAACAATATTTTTTTTCTCCTTCAAGGCTTGCGCAAAACGTGTCTGTGGATTTTCTTGTTGTAGCTTCATACTTTAAACTGCCACATCATTCATCAAGCTGCCAGTTCAAATTCTGCATGACTAGCAGTGTCCTTCGATACTCCAAAGTATTTATGTCCTGGGAACACTGCATTTGATGTGTGAAGGGTAGCAGCTATGAAGAACAAGGTATATATAACAATCTACTCCCTTTCCATTAACACTAAAGCCTATATTTTCATTACGTTACATTACATTACTTTGGCATAATGGCAGAAGGAGGCATCCTGTTTGGTATACCCTTTATGTAATTAGCACTTTACCTTATTTCTGTTCCCCTTACCCTACACTTTCTTGCTCTATCCCACTCCATTTGGAATATCTCTTTGGATTCCTACTGCACAATCAGTTTTTATTGTCCGTTCCATGAGTCCACAATCTTCTGTCTAAAGAAATACATTTCAGAATGTGATTAGTTAATCCTTAAAATGTGAGGCCTATGCTTTTTCTTCACTTCTCTGCCTGTCCTGTTTAAATAACAACTTTACATCTTCCCAATATGCCCTTATATACCATTCAGACAAAGACATCATGATATGATATGCGAAATATGCTTATCAGAAAAATTTAAAAATTAAGACAGATTATATAATTTTGGTTGTTCCACTTTTTCAAAGTAAATAAATAAAGCAGATATTTGACATTTTCAAAATATAATGACACTAGCTGTGGTCTAGCTGTTTTAAGTCAGATGTCAGCTATGCTATGAAAAAGTATTGATAACCACACCATTAAAAAGACTATTCCTAAATACTGGCTCATTATATCAACTGAAACGGAGCACATGCATGTGTTTGTGTGTGTGTGTGTGTGTGTGTGTGTGTGTGTGTGTGTGTGTGTGTGTGTGTGTGTGTGTTATATTAATAATCTTGAGTTTAATTACAGGCATACTAATAATTTGACAGATTTGGTTATTAGCAATGTTGCAAAAAAGAAAGCATGAAAACCTTTGCTGGTTTGAAAAGTAAGCACTATTGCAATTGCTATTCACAATGTCCATATGTTAAAGAGATTAAAAGTAACAGTTAAATGGTTGAGTATAATGTATATAAAATACATTTGTAACTTTCTGAAAATAATGCAATTGCTGAGATTGTATGCACTTAAATAAATGAATTCCAACAGGCAAGACTAAATGAGCTCTTAGAAAAAAATGGTCTAGAGTAACACTACTATAAAACATTGCAAGCAGGACCATGGTCACTGTTTTATTTTTTTTCTGGACTGACTGTGGACAAATCTAGGGTAGGGTGGTAAGTAAATGAATTACTTAGAAAATTGAAACAAAAAAGCAACATTATTAAATTAAAATAATATATATATATATATATATATATATATATATATATATATATATATATATATGAATATAATAAGCTGTCATAGCTCAGAGTATTTGTGTATTTCAAGCTTTGTAACCTTTGATAGTGTGACCATGTCTTCAAAAGTTTTTACACCTTACAGGTATTTTCTACTTAGATTGTTTTGTATGTGTGTATGTGTGTTTGTGGGGGTAATATAAAAGAGCTCCTTGAGAAGGCCTACACAAAGGACAAAAGTAGTAATTAAACGTATTAACAATAAATCCATTTCTGTAAGCCAAATGAACACACAGCTTCTTTTCAAAGGCAACCTGGGATAAATGCCTTGTAAAGTGATGCTCAGAGTCTGACACTAGGCAAATGGAGGTTGTGGGAATTAAGCCCATTACAAAAATCCTAAATGTTTGCCATATTACCAGAACATTCCATAATAAAAACATTTTAGCATATCAGTCATGCTTATGCTTACTTGTGCTGATTTTCATTATATGATTTGATTAGAAATTTCTTTTTTTTTCCCAAAAATTAATTTTATTTTGTATTATATTAACTCCTTTTAGACAACATCATTTTCATACATAAATTTATTTAGTTATTTATTTTACATTTGTTGACCGGGATAGTCCGACTGGATATATGCCCATTTTCAGCAGAGGCCTGGGGAGAAAGCTCCCAAGGAAGTTATTCAAGCAAAATTGACATAGTACACACTAAATAACAATTACAAGCAATTTAAACGCAGTCTATTAGCCACTTGGAGTATAGGTTAAAAACTCTAACGTTTCTATCGTCTGGTAAACTATGGTATTAGTATATGTTTAGAGCATACCAAAAATAACTATATATATTAATATACAATTGTGCCATTCAACCAAACAAAACATATATATGTAAAAATAAATTGTATATTACATCAATATGATAAAGAATGTGGGCAATTATGCAACTAGATATAAAATGAGTTGGAATGTCAGTAAGGATTGTCAATTTTAACTAGGATAAAACTGCGTTAAATACTTTTTCCCATACTACCACCTGACTACTTCCCTTTTTCCTTGCCTGTTACCAATTTATTTGCTAATGAATGCTTAATAGCCATCTTTCTAAATTCTCCCGATGTAATTGTCAATCTGTCCAACCATTGGATGCTATGTATACCTTCATTAGTTGAAATAGTGTGATAAAACATGTTCAATTGATTGGCTGCCATTCTTATGGGGTAATGTGAAATAATGTAAATTCCCATGTTAATGTTGTTTTTTCATATCCCATCTTTTGCAGTTGGGTTTTTAGGGAATTCCAAAGTTTATATACAAATTTTCAGCTGCAAAATATATGGATTAAGTCTGCTTTTTGATATTCACGGTAAGGACAATTTGTTAAGATGGATGTATTGCATTTATGGAGCACTGTTGCGGTAAAGTATGCATTATTAATGATCATAAGCTGGGTGTACATTAATTTTTAGGGGAAGTGTCTTAGCAGTTATTTCAATAGCTCAACTTATCTGTTGCTTTGAGATGGATGGGTTTACTTTTAGCCAATAATTGGAGAAGAGTAGACTATTCTGGTATTTAATCTCAGTTATCATTTTATATGTGTTAGATATAATTTTCCTTCTGGATAACATTAGCTTCCACAACAACTCACAGTTTCCTATACCAAGAGTGTTTAGATTACTATTATGGAGGTATATAAAGCATAATTCTTTAATTTCCTGAGAATAATTATATATGATTTAGGTAAATTGAGATGTGTTCTTATTTCTCTGATTGAACACGCATGACAGGGATAAAAGTCCAGGATGTTTTTATTCTTTACCAAGGGAAGTTATTAAGGTTAACCATTAAGTTATTTAGTCTTAAGTTTGGATTGAGATGCAAGGGTTGTAAGGTTTCCAATGCTGTCAAAAATCTAGGGATGCAAAAAATGTTGTATATTAATAATAAAGTATTTTATTCAGTAAATGATCCTGTTTACTAACAGTTCTTTTTTGTTTAGAAAAGGAAGTGCTCAAGGGTTGAAATTTAATGATTTTCATTAATTGTAGTATATTGGTAACCATAGTGGTGACCACGTGTTGCTTACTGGGTTATATTCAGCTATTTTTATTATCCTACTACTGTTAATGATGTTGAAATATAGCTTAAAATCCTGCAGATTTAGTCCATCTTTAGTTTTGGTTGCATTCATTTTTGGTAAGATATTCTTACTGATTTAGGGGACCATATAAATTTAGCTAAGAATGTCTATCTTCTTCTTCTTTGAGCTTTTTCTGGTTAGGGGTTACCACAGCGGATCACCTGTCCACTCATGATTGGCAGTGTAGTTTTTTATGGTGTTAAGTTGCCAGTCCGGCACCCATCCTTCCACAGAAGGCACTCATATGCATCACTCACACCTAGGGCCAATTGAGAGTGTCCAATCCACCTACAGGATGTCTTCGGGATGTAGGAGGAAACCGGAGCACCCTGAGGAAACCCACGTGACCACAGGGAGGACATGCAGACTCTGCACAGAAGGCACCCTAGCCGAGGATCAAACCAGAAATCCTCTTGCTGTGAGGTGGCAACGCAAACTGCTGCACCACCATGGCTGCCTAGTTAAGAATGTGTATAGTTGAGTAAAAAATTTATTGTGCACTATTACTTGAGAGGTCATACATGTAGATATTATTCTAGGCAGTATATTCATCTTCACTATGGAAATCTTGGAGGTCTTTTCAGGCTTGCTAGTTGTTGATGAAGCACCTACCAAGGGGGGAAAAAGCTGAGAGAAGAAAAAGAGCCACTTTTGTAATTTTAAGTATTTTCTTCTGATTTTTTGTTAAGTTTTACTGCTTTGCCGCCTACTTTTTGGCATTTTCCGGCTTGCTAAAGTTTATATCTGTAACAGTAACAGTACTTGGAACACATCTAGAGCCTGTTTGCTGCATTTATGCACTTAATTTAAAATCGTTTTTTTCTCTAAAAACAGCATTTTACCTGATTTTGGCCTAGCACTCAAGTGTGGTGTCATTTATTGCACTGTTGTGATTATTTTGCTGCTTGTGTACCTCTGCTACCTTTAAACTACAACAAAAAGAAAAAAAAAAAAATCTTGCTTTTTTCCCACTTTCTGAAAGTTAAGAAAGTTCAGTTACAGATTTGCTGTTCTGAACTCTTTGGAAGTTTCTGGAAGGCCAGTGCTTGCTTTGGCTAAAGGGAAGTCTTTGTGTTTACCAGTGGGAGTCGTTAACACTGAACAGCCTGCCTGTCCCTGGAGGAGTGGTTACTACCTAGAAGCTGCAGTTTTATTGGCCATTTTGGGTCAATTCTAAACTCCTTGATCTGTTTCTCTTAAAACCCGTCTGCCTCGTGGTTTTGGCATTATTTCAGGCTTGCTAGTTGTTGCTGAAGCACCTACCAAGGGGTGAAAACGCTGAGAGAAGAAAAGGAGCCACTTTTGTGATTTTAAGTATTTTCTTCTGATTTCTTGTTAAGTTTTACTGCTTTGCCACCTACTTTTTGTCATTTACCAGCTTGCTAAAGTTTATATCTGTAACAATAACACTACTTGGAATACATCTAGAGCCTGTTTACTGCATTTCCTGTGTTGCACTTAATTTAAAATAGTTTTTTTCTCTAAAAACTGCATTTTACCTGATTTTGGCCTAGCACTCAAGTCTGGGGTCATTTATTGCACTGTTGTGATTATTTTGCCACTTGTGTATCTCTGCTACCTTTAAACTACAAAAAAAAGAAAAAAAAAATCTTGCTTTTTTCCCACTTTCTGAAAGTTAAGAAATTTCAGTTACAGATTGGCTGTTCTGAGCTGTTTGGAAGTTTCTAGAAGGCCAGTGCTTGCTTGGGCTAAAGGGAAGTCTCTGTGTTCACCAGTGGGAGTGGTTAACACTGAACAGCCTGCCTGTCCCTGGAGGAGTGGTTACTACCTAGAAGCTGTAGTTTATAGGCCATTTTGGGTCAATTCTAAACTCCTTGATCTGTCTCTCTTAAAACCAGGCTGCCTCGTGGTTTTGACATCTTTTCAGGCTTGCTAGTTGTTGCTGAAGCACCTACCAAGGGGGGGGGGGGAATGCTGAGAGAAGAAAAGAAGCCACTTTTGTGATTTTAAGTATTTTCTTCTGATTTTTTGGTTAAGTTTTACTGCTTTGCCGTCTACTTTTTGGCATTTTCCGGCTTGCTAAAGTTTATATCTGCAACAGTAACAGTACTTGGAACACATCTAGAGCCTGTTTACTGCATTTCCTGTGTTGCACTTATTTTAAAATCGTTTTTTTCTCTAAAAACTGCATTTTACCTGATTTTGGCTTAGCACTCAAGTGTGGGGTCATTTATTGCACTGTTGTGATTATTTTGCTGCTTGTGTATCTCTGCTACCTTTAAACTACAACAAAAAAAAAATCTTGCTTTTTTCCCACTTTCTGAAAGTTAAGAAAGTTCAGTTACAGATTTGCTGTTCTGAACTGTTTGGAAGTTTCTAGAAGGCCAATGGTTGCTTGGGCTAAAGGGAAGTCTCTGTGTTCACCAGTGGGAGTCGTTAACACTGAACAGCCTGCCTGTCCCTGGAGGAGTGGTTATTACCTAGAAGCTGTAGTTTTATTGGCCATTTTGGGTCAATTCTAAACTCCTTGATCTCTCTCTCTTAAAACCCTAGAACTCTCTTTTTGCGCAGTTTTGCGCACTGAGCAGCGTCGGGCAGAGCCGCCTAAACAGGTTTAAATTATTTCAGGCTCCACAAAGTCTGCTGTTCACTTTTTCCCTTAGAACTGTTCATACTCTCAAAGTAATCACTCTATTCTCTTTCTAAAGCCCTGCACTTCCTCAGCTCATATAAGGAAACACTAACTAACTAAAGCACTACACCCTCCTTGACTTCTCATAAGTATTAGGCTCCCGATTGGTCCTTCCTGATCAAGTGAAAAATCAGTTCCCTTCCCTAACCTGATCAGTAAAAAAACAGTTCCCTATACTAATCTGGTATGTCCAAGGGTCAGTTTCAAGGTTACTCTCCAGTCCAGCTGGTGAATCTGGGAATTTTGAGGCAATGTTACAATTGCCTTATGTACACAGACAACCCTCTCCTCCTTCCTACAAACTCTAATACATGTGAGAGATGCAGTTACACAGCCAAACTGGAGGCAGACCTGTCTCAACCCAAGACTGGCACAGTCATTCAGGAGGAAAAGGTAACCACCCACACCACAAATCCAGTCTCACACAGACCTATTGCATCTGCATTCCCAAGACATAAACACACAAAAACATACTCTGAGGCTCTAAATAAAAATCTGCCTAAATAGCAAAGACCTCCTAAGCAGATATCCAAGCAGCAGCCACCCCTCAATAATACCCATGAATCACATATCTCACAAAATCAGTGTGCCTCACAGTCACAGCCCTTAAGGCCAAACAACACACCAAATACACTTGTTATAGGGGACTCTATTGTCCGGCACACTGATGTCCCACTCACCAGACTGAACACGTAGAAAGTCACTGTAAGCTGCCTGTTGGGTGCCAGGATCCGCCACATAATGCAAGCACTCAGGTCACTCCAAAGCAAGTACAAGTATGACTCCGTCATTGTCCATGCTGGTGTGAATGACCTGAGATGTACCTACCTGGACTACATGAAAAGAGACATAGAGGAGCTCTCTGACCATGTAGCCCAGGCTGGTATGACCCTGACCTTGAGTAGCATTTTGCCCTCACCAAGAATGATGCCACAGTATAAATCAAAATGATCAGTTTCAACAATTGGCTAAAGTATTGGTGTCATTCAAAGGGAATCCAGTGTCTGAAAGCCTGGGATGACATGCTCGACAAGCCACATTGCTTCGCTAGGGATGGCTTGCACCTGTCACCTTTAGGCTTTTGTATACTGGCCAAGGCTCCTGCCACCCCCATATTGCCTTTTTTAGGCAAGGCTCAAAGGACAAACCCACCTCCATAGACAACCCAAGGATAAAAACTAAAGGTAATGCTACTCAATGCCAGAAGTCTAAACCTCAAGATGCATGCACTCGAGGCTCTCCTCAGTATGGAGAAAATCGATGTCTGTGCAGTGACAGAAACCTGGTTCAAGGCTTCTGAGAGCATCCCAGCACTACCAGGTTATAACTCATACCATGCGTTTTGGCCCCAAAACTCGGACCGAAGCACAAAAGGAGGGGGAGTATCTATATTCATCAAAGATACCTACACCTCCAGGTTAGTGGCACTACACAAAGCATCGGAAACCATCCATGTGCAACTAACAGCGAGCAAAACGGCCTTTCAGTTTGTAGCCTGCTACAGAACACCCTCCCTATTACAGGAACCCCACTTGGCATTCCTGCAAACACTGGAGAATATGAAGGTCTCTCCAAACACTATGTTATTGGGTGACTTCAACTACCCAAACATTGACTGGGAAAACTACTCAAGCCCAAACACCCTTGCCCAACAGTTCCTTGAATTTATAAACTCTAACGCAATGGAACAACTGGTCACCACTCCCACTAGAGGGAACAACATATTGGACCTGGTCATCACCAACATGGGGAATCTATGTTCCACACCAGAGGTAAACCCCTCATTGGTAAGATCAGACCATAAACAAATTTCCCTGGACATCCATATCTCGTCCCCACCCCCAGCCAAGGAAATCACTGTAAAGAATTTCTCAAAAGCCAACTTGGCACTTCTCAAGACTGAGGTGGAATCCTTCAAAGCCCCTGGGCCAGAGGATAATACAGCCCAATCCACAGAATACTTTACAAATGCATTCTATGAGCACCTGCAGGAATGCATGGATCGTGCTATCCTAAATAAAACCAAGACTCACTCCTTCAAAAACAGGAGACCAGTCTGGTGGACCCCAGCCATAAATAAGCTGTACAACAGAAGGAGGAAGCTACTACATGACAGAGCAAAATCCCAAAAAGGGAAGGCATCTCTGTTCAGTATTAGCAAGAAACTTCGATCCCTCATAAAATCATCAAAAGCCAGTTTCGAAAGACAAATTGCCCTAGACACTAAAGATAATCACTAGGCCTTCTTTAGTTATGTCAGGAACATGGGTGGAAACTCCCAGATATGCTCTGAATTGTTGCATAACGGTACAAAATATACCAAACCCACAGACATAGCCAACATCCTGGCAGACAGATTCAGCACAAACATCTCCCCCCATCCCCCCCAAAGGAGCAAATGCCTATCCCAACTGAATGTAACCTCCCTGACATCACAGATGCAGAGGTGAAACCTGCCCTTTCCAAAGCAAAAAACACAGCATCTATAGGATCGGACAGTGTCCCAGGCTGTGTCTTACATGAGCTCCAAGAAGAACTGAACCCTCACATTAAGTCACTGTTCAAACTTAGCCTTACTACAGGATATATACCCAAAGAATGGTGTACAGCTACAGTGGTCCCACTTCACAAAGGTGGTGCCATAAGGACCCCGGAAACTATCGCCCCATAAGCCTGACTAGTCTGGTCTGTAAAGCTATGGAGTGTATTATCATGGAACTCATAAACAAAGACATTGGGAGCCTCCAGACACTGGACCCTACCCAATTCGGCTTTGTTAAGGGCAGATCTTGCCTCTTAAACCTAGTTGATTTCTTTGAAACAGTTACCAAAGCCATAGATGAGGTCAAGGTAGTCCACACAGCCTACCTGGTCCTCGCAAAAGCCTTCGACACAATACCCCACTCGGGCATCATAAATAAGCTTACCAGCTTAAATATCAACCCCTATATCACAAGATGGGTTGCAAACTGGTTCAGAGATAGAACCCACATACTCAGAATTGCAAGTGCCATGTCCGAATACAAACCAGTTACAAGTGGCATCCCACAGGGCTCAGTTCTGGGACCTCTCTTGTTCGGGATATACTTCTCTAAGGTTCAGGCTAACACAGGGGGATTATGGCTGACAAAGTTCACAGATGACTGCAAACTGGGGGACATAATCGAATGTCCAGCTGACACAAGCATCCTCCAAAGGGGTCTCACAGAGACGGATGCTTGGTGCCAGAGCCACGGCCTCAAGATAAATGTGCATAGTCATCCCCTTTGGGAAAAACAAGGTCCCCACAAATTACCACATAGGTGGTAATCCATTAAGTACGGAAGAAGTAATTAGAGATTTGGGGACCAACGTAGATAGTAATCTCTCCTTTGATAATCACATTGCCAAAGTGGTTAGAAAGACCTTCTATATAGCCCACCTTATCATGAAAGGGTTCACATCTAGATCAAGAGAGGTCATTGTGCCCCTCTACTCGTCACTCATCAGGCCCATAATTGAATACAATGCTCCCTTTGGGATGTACCTTACCCAACACCTGCAGCAACTGGACAGACCCCAAAAGTACCTCACCAAGAGGATCATGGGCTACAAACAGATGTCCTATGCAGCTCGACTAAAGAAACTCCAACTCTACTCAGTTGCTTACTGCCTACTCAGAGGCGATCTATGCCTGATGTACAAAGCCATGTCAAACCCAGAATTAATGGACATGCTCCACCTCAAAAAATCCAAGTCCCTTAGAGCTACATGCTGGAGGGACAGATCCATTTCCCAGAGGCTCCCCTCACTCTGGAATAGAATCCCAATTCATGTTAGACATAGCCCCTCGCTGAACCTCTTCAAGCGAAACCTGGATGCATGGATGGGAAATCGCAAATTCACCCCTGGGATCTCTTCTGTGTCCCTGCTAGACAGAGGCACAATAAACTAATCTTAAAAGGGTACCTTCTGTGACCTACTTTACAGAGGCACAGTAGGCTAATCTAATAGGGAGGCGGAAGCCAAATACACTCTGTCTAGGCTTATAAATGCCCTAGGGCAGATAGCCTAGTATCTACCTATGAACCTATGAACCTAAAGGAAGAGTAGCTTAAGGCTACTCTATCTGTTGTAGTCCTGCATTATATTTTGCCATTTATTCAAGATATTATCTTGATAGAATTCCTTTTTGTTTTTATAGAAGGTAATTCCAAGGTATTTCATAGATTGTTTTATCTTAATCGTAGCTAGATATGGAAATAATGATATTAACTTAGGGGGGCTTAGAAGAAATATGCTGGTTTTGTTTAAGTTAAATTTGTAGTTAGATAGTTTAGAGAACTTATCAATTACCTTCAGTAGTTTATTTATATCAGAGCTTGGGTAGGAAAAGTATAAGTTTAAGTCATTTGTGAAAGCTTTAAAGAAAATTTTATTGCTAAAGATTTTTGTTGGATTGTAGTAGATATGTTGTTCAATATATAAGAAGAGTGGCTCTAAATACAGATTAAATAGAAATGGGGATAAAGGGCAGCCTTGTCTTGTCCAATTTTTAATCATGATTCTAGTTGAAAGTGTTCTATTTATATATAAATTTGTATATGAATTATGTAATATTTTAATTATTTGGATGAATTTGTTGGGGAAGGCAAAATAAAGTAGTGCTGAGAGTAAAAAGTTTAGATTCAGTCTATCAAATGTGTTATATGCATCCACTACCATCGCATATACTGGAATTTTCTTTTGATCTGCAAATGTTATTAAAGCTTCAAGAGTCAGAGTATTGTCACAGGTTTGTCTATACAGGGTAAATTGTTCAGGTGAAATGATGTGTGATATAATATTTTTGAGTCTATTAGCCAATGAGGATTTTTACATTGAGATTTAATAATGTGAGGGGTCTATAACTTTTGGGGTCTTTAGGATCTGAATGCTCTTTCAAAATAAAGACTGTTTTCAAAGCATTAAATGGATGTAGCTAATATTATTATTTATGATGTAGTTTAATAAATGTTGTAGTATTTTAGCAATTAGCGGGGTAAATCTTTTATAAAATTCTTATGTGAGACCATCCAGTCCAAGAGTTTTGTGTGGCTTTAAATTCTTTATTGCATTAGGGATTTCCTTTAATGAGATTGGATCTGCCAGTATTTTTTGTTGATTAGAATCTAATTTTGGAAATGCTATATTTTGGAGGAAGGATGTTCTATCCTTTTCTGAAGATGGTAGAGTTTGCTCTCCATAAATCTGTGTATAAATTTGTTCAAACAGTTTTATAGGTTCACTTTTGCTACAATATGTTTTGTCTAAGTAATTAATTTCTGTTATAGTAGGTGTAGATTTGTGGACTGCAATTAATCTAGCTAGTACTCTGGATGGTACTTGTATTCCCTCAGCATATTTGGCCAAGTTTCTTATTTCGTATAATGGAAAGTTTTTCGGTTTCATTAAGTATTGGTAAATTTGAGATTTTAGCAGTAGTTCTTCAGTGTCTTTATTAAAACCTTTCTGTAGTTCTAGATCCATGTTTTGTATCCTTTCCCTCATTAATGTTTCTTCCTTCCTCTGATTTTTTTTTTTTTTATAATATGCTGCTCTACTAATAAGGAAACCTCTTATTTGGGATTTAGTTGTAGCCCATTCAACTGGAAATTGAGAGGAAGGGATGTTGGTTACTAATGGTTTTAACAATGTGGTGATACCTTCTATTACATCTTGCTTTGATAAGAGGTTGGGGTTAAGAAACAAATTGTAACCTCTTCCAGCTACAGTTTTGTTTATCATCCCAACTGATGTTTAATGTGATTTGTGAATGGTCAGATAAAAATCTAGTATGACTATAACTTGCTGTATTCATGTTTAAAAATATATCTGAAACCAGGACAAAGTCAATTCTTGACCACATTTTGTGGCATTGTGAGTAGAAGGTGATTTTTTTTTTATCGTTATGTTTATTTTTATATTTGAAGGAATCACAGAGTTTAAAATCTTGTTTAAGTTCAGTAAGTGTGAGTGTAGCCTGTTTATTGTATGGCCTATTAGGGTTTGACCTATCTATTGCTTGGTTTTGGTAGGAGTTCCAGTTCACTCCAATGATTATGTAGTGTTTCTTGAATTCTGATAGGATAGTATATAAGGACATAAAAACGTGTTGCTGATTGTTACAGGGTGCATAGATATTTAGAATAAAAATGTGTTTTCGAATAGCAGGGTTACTACAGGTTATATAGCACCATCTTCCATTTTTATCAGAATCACTTTGTATGATACTGTCCTGGAATTATTTTATAATTATTACTGCCACTCCTGCACTGTTTGATTTTTCCCCAGATGCTATAATCTGTTTAATCTACTTTTTATTTCCAATTTTTACCATTGTTCTGTTGTCAAATGTGATTCTTGAATTAAAATTATATTCACTTTAGTTTTAAGAGTAAGATGTAAAAATAGGTTTGTTTTATCCCTTGTCTATAGTCCATTAATATTCCATGATGCTATCTCCCACATTCTTACTTATATGTGTAAGCATTAGAAGTTTTTGCTGTACATTATGCAATTTGTTATTAGTATACCTTTTACTTCAAAGTCTAGGTGAATGGCACATATCCCTTCTCGCATCATCCCAATGCATAGGCATTATCCCTCTGGACCAAGAAGGAGGGGGAAAAATATGAGAATTTTTTTTAAAGGCTGATATTGTTCCATTAAGATGGAGTAAATATTCCATTGATATGATAAGACAAAGTTATCTTTCCACCCATTAAAAACATCTACTATATAGAAAAAGCCTAACATACTAGTTCTCTAGTCAACACCTCTTAACTATTTCCTAACTCTTTTTTATACAAGAAATTACCATGTGTCCAGAAAAACAGGGGAACCAGCACATTTCAAGTGAATATTCCTATCCTGCAAAATCCTTTTACTAGTATATAGATAGTTGCTTTTGTTTTCAAAGAATATATTTTGATTGTGTAATTGCAATCTTGTATGGGGATAGTCTTATATAAATAAATCTTTATACAATTTACATATACAATTCTATTTTAGGTATAGTGTTTATTTATCTGTACTATATAGATGTCATCATGTTAGATTTACCATATTTCTTAGATTTTCTTGTATAGCATCTTGTTACTAATATGCCATAGTTAGTTTTGTGCAGTCCTTTCTCCCCTTTCCCCTGTAGCCTTCCCCTTTTGGGGCTTATCAGCCATCATTGTTGATGACAAGCTTAATTTGTCCAGGTCCCCTTTGAAACACATTACACCGAATGACATTTTATGACCTTTATTAAATTTCCATAAACATAAATGTTAATCAATCTTCATTTATTTCAACCAGACATGTACCCACTCACTTACATTACCCTTTATTGGTACTTATCAAGTAGCGTAACCGCTCACTTTCATTAATTACCATTTATTGCATTATACCATCAAACCAATAAGCAGCTTCACTTGCTTGTTTATATACTTATCAAGCAGTGTAACCGCTCACTTTCATTATCATTTATTGCATTATACCATCAACCAAATAAGCAGCTTCCTCCACTTACTTATGTATTCAAGCAGTGTAACCTCTCACTTTTCTTTCCAAACTTATTGAATTGACCATCCAGCACCAGAGGGGGAACAGAAGAGGGCAAGCCTGCCCCTCTTCTCCACCCTGTCCAAACTAAACATAACCATATACCCACTAATAAAAGAGGGAGGGGGACAGGTAGCAAGTTCACACAAAAATGTGACTCCTATTCCAGTTACACTTGCCTAACATCCTCTAAGCCCCTCTCTACCCCTACCTCACTTCCTCCCAAACCTCATCTATTCCTATTTAACCCTATCCTCACCCTATCCTCCCAAATCCTGCTACTCTAACTAACCCCCCACTTTGAAGATGTCCCTGACAGAATGATCTGTTCCAAGCCTCATTTCTCCAGGTCTCCTTCAAGAAGCACATTACACTGAATGACATTTGACAACCTTTATTAAATTTCCATAAACATAAATGTTAATCAGTATTCATTCATTTCAACCAGACATGATACAGGTGAAAGAACATCCATGTAAAATTATCTTAGGACAGGACAGCGTAAACCTGCTCACCCTGATCAGTAAGCAGCATCCATACCTTCACTCACTTACTTATGAAGCAGCGTCCATGCTCACTTCCATTACCATTTATCGGTACTTATTAAGCAGCGTACCCACTCACTTTCATTACCATTTATTGCATTATACCATCAAACAAATAAACAGCTTCCTCCAATTTCTTATGTACTCAAGCAGCGTAACCACTCACTTTCCTTTTCAAACTTATTGAATTGACCATCTAGCACCAGAGGGGGAACAGAAGAGGGCAAGCCTGCCCCTCTTCTCCACCCACCAGCCTGACCAGGCTGTTCCCTCTCTCTACAGCACACTTCCAGCAAACTAAACACCATTAATGCATCCGGCCAAAAATCATTTGGTGTACCACATCCACACTAACCAAGGTGGGTAGAGTTAACTCCTAAAACCCTATCACATAGCAAAATAAACAGTTACCGAAACAGCTGAAAACAAAAACACTGACCATTCACCTATGCTAAAATAACCTAGCATCACACTGCACATGAGCTAAATAATTCTTACTTCATGACCAGTGGCATATCTGTAATGACTTCAAGGGCATTATAAAAACCACGCAGAAATAACTACATGCCATCATGCCACATTCCAACACCATTTACCACCCAATCCGATAATAACCAAATGAGCTCTCCTTAATGCCAGAGCAATAACAATTCTAATGACTCCCCCATCATTACCAACCAAAATAGTATCATTAAACTCCCGTTATCTAAGAATCCCACCATCACACTATCTCTTATAAGCAATTTGTTGTTTTATTAAAAGGTAGGGTTGTCCAGGATTTGAACTCAGGACCTCTCGCACCCAAAACAAGAATCATACCCCTAGACTAACAAGCCGCCCCCATAAAACAGCTCAACAGCCATCATGGCATTCTAGCAACCTAACAAAACAAGCCATACTATTTCATTATTAAACCCAATTGCATACCATCATACCAATGAGATCTCTTTAGCTCAGGTGCAATATCAATCCAGACATTAAACCAACTAGTCTTTATAACATGAAATGGTTGTTAGCAGCCCAACCACCATCAGCTCTGTAAGTTCCATATTGGCAACTGGAAACAAACCATAATCCCCCAACAACCCCAATGAACCTCCTACACCAGCTAACACAAACAACCAAAAGTAAAATAAAAACTCCATATCCCTTCAATCATCCTCCCTCATGCAAGCCACTGACTCAACCCCCCCCCCCAGTTTATAAACCTTATCACATACATAGCCAAAGTGACAAACAGGCCACCAAAGCTTTATAACATAACTAGCCAAATTAGCCAACTACCTAAACTGCTGAAATTATAACACTAATCCCACTCCAGTGCTAAAATAGTCAACCATAATCTTGCCTAACCTGCATATATTAACTAAACTGACACTCACCTAAGAACCCATAGTAGCTTAAAATGATTCCAAATTGTTACCCCCCCCCCATGTACCACCCAAACACTGAACTCAAAGCCACGAAAAAGCAAATTCAATAACAATTGCCCACTATCATGCCTAACTGAAGCCCTGTTTTACTGCCCAATGGACATAATATACATATGAAATTTCCTTTTCAAAACCAATTTTAATAGCAATTCAACCACACCAACCATCCAATGTAATGAAAAAACATTTTATGTCATTATAGCATTTGCTGATCAGCAAAAACACCCTATGAATGACTTCAATACACCCATTACAAAGAAAAACACACCACATGAACTGTAGCCCAGTAACCTTCATTACCTACATCAACCCATGACACACAAACTATCCTGTCACTGGCCACTATCAGTTAATCCTCACCCTATTAAACCTACCCTGACCCTACATGCCAATGAAGCCCCTAACCCAGATTAAGTTTGCGTACCATTATCACCTGTGTAGCTATACTACTCGCAGCTAACACCCCATTGACTGACTGAACTGCCCAACCATGATCCCAAAGCGGACGAATACCCAATCTTTCTCACCAACTCCTACCCAGGGCAGCTGCAACACAAATTTAATAACTATGGCAATGCCCTACAATAAGCCATCCTTATAAAGGGAGCTCCAGGCCCCTGCAACACCAGTTAAACCAAACTATCAATGCCCTGCTATAAGCCTACCTTAAGAACATGCCTTGCTTAAGGCTTCCCACTTCTGCTTAACCCCAAAGCCCTGGTTCCTTCAACATCCCCAACATACCTGCATACCTACCATGCCCCATAAAACTCAACCTGCCTCTAAAAGTCATACATACCTGGAAATTGACTCTACCCCACCTGTGGTACCCCGTACTCCTCCCCATAAACAACTCCCACCCAACTTCACCCTGCCTCCATACCTTCTCCTCACATGCCCCAACTACCTCCTGTCTGAACCAACACTGACATAACTTTATGAGTACAAAGTAAGATTACCTCTGACCTCATAGTGCCCAATCCGGCAAAAGGAACACTCCAGAGCAGCACTCCAACTCAGCAGAATACATCACCTTGAAAAAACACTTCCTGCAGTGCACCGCTCTAACCAACAGGACATTGACACTGTGACAGCCTCCATCTCCATTTGAAGCCACCTCCTTCAAGTCACCGACCAATGCCCCAACCACAGTGCCCCACCTGCAAAAGAAAGGAAACTGTAAATTCTTAACACACAACCAAAACATCTTAATGATGAAGTTAACACCTGACCGGAGCATACCCTGCTCTCCAAATGTACACTTGGTTATGCAAACAATATGGACCAGGCATAAATTACTCTGACACTATACCTCCCAAATGACACAACACAAATAACAGAATTAGTAGAAAATATGACCATATTCATCAACGGACAGCTATAAACCACTGGGTGCAAAATCTGGGCAAAGCCATAAGAAAAGGAGAGGGAGTGACAAAGCCCAAATAGAGATAGTCTAAATATATTGCTCCCCCAAACCTAGACAGCCAGTAGAATAGCAGATGTGCAGCCGAGTAACCCACAAGCCTGACCTCAACCTGGTCCGTGACATCAATAGGACTTGTTAACAGGAGAGATTTGTGTCCCACAAACTCCCCCAGCTGTAGAACAGATTCTCTCTCCACTCAGAGTACCTCATTCTCCCTTCTCAAGCACAACCTGGTTAACTGGATGAGAAACAGAAAATACACCCCTGGGATTCCACCTGTGTCTCTAGACTAATGCAAGCATTACAGATAAGGCAGGTCACAAATGCACAAGAGTCAGCTGCTAAGAGCTGTGCCAGCCTACTTTGTGAGAAGTAAGAAGTAGGGCTCATACATCTAACTCAGTCACTTTACCATAACTGTGACTTCTTGACTGACATTGTATCTCTGTCTCTCTTAATCCCTCTTAAAACTGGTGACTTTGGAGGAAAGGTGGTGAATTACACTTCATAAATAATGACAATAATTAAGAGTTATAGACTTATTTTACATCAGAAAGTGTATATTTATTCACATTCTCTTAGCCTGTCAAAGTCTCAAGTTAGTGCTTACATTTTATAAATGTCCTTGATCTTTCCCGGATTTGTCCCTGATTCTGTTGAAATTGAGAGCTATTCATGGAACACACAGGCACATGTTTAGCTGCATGTTCGCGTGTTACCCTGTAACATACTTCTCTAATTAGAGCAGTGAACACGCATCATTTAGAAAGCATTATTGACTTTCCCTCTATTGTAGGTTTGGCAACAGAAACATACTGTACTTGATTCCAAAGGACTCCCTAATGGTAGTTCAGGCATCTCACGGCTGTTACATATAAGACCAACTATGGGGAAAGGGAGAGGAAAAAAAAAAGAGATACACACTAGCAAAGCAGTACCTGGCAAAACAAAAAAGGCAAAGGACAAAAGCCACTCCAACAATTTCCAACAAAGTAGAAAGAAGGTTAATGAGGTTAGCTCTTTTGTACAGGTCAGGGCCTGTACTTCAGACAAAGAAACATCATTAAATGAATCACTTATATACCTTCCCCCTCCAAGTAAACCACACCTACCAAAATTCACATGAGTAATTAAATTAGTAATTAAAAGTTAAAGGTACATTAACACACAAAATAATCCATTAGAAGCAATCAGTTAAAAAATCAATGAAAGAATTGGTAGAAGTAAAAAAGCTGAACAGCTAAAAATCCTGTAACACACCTAAAACATGAATGTATATTTCAAAAATTGAAGATAAAAATGAAATAATGTGGATAGAAAATATAAATATATATGCATACAATACATATTAGCTCATACGAGCAACACATGTATATAATGTGAGATTGTGGCCTAATGGTTAAGGTGATTGCCTTACAAACACAAGGTACAGGGTTTGAGTCTCACAAGGGATAATTGGCTAGGCTTAAAATGGCTCGCTAGGGCAAATAGCCTAGTACTAATCTATGAACCTATGAACCTATGAAATTACATATTGATAAATGCAAGAATACGTGTATACACAAATAAATCTTAAAAGGCCTGCTTTAATAAATGTAAAATGTATATATGTATATAAAACTATATTAAAAAAAAAAAAAATATATATATATATATATATATATATATATGTGTGTGTGTGTGTGTGTGTGAGTGTATGTGTAAAAACAGTATGTAATGTGTATAAAGGAAGCGGAGAATGACATGAATTCATCAAATTGCTTATCTAATTAAACTCCTAAGTTTCAAGATGCAAGGTATGGAACACACATCATTTATGCCTGGATGCCTGAAGGCATCACACCTGAGTTGCCATAAAACCTTGCACCTCTCAAACCATAATGAACTAGGGCCACCCCTAATACTCTCAGTAACATGTTCTATAACTCTAAAAACAAAAGAGTGATCAGGGTAGTTTATTATGTGTTTTGCAAGTGCGTTCTCAAGCTTTTTATTTTTGATTGCATATATATGTTCACACAACTTGTCCCTGCGACTTCTGTCCATCTTACCGATATAGAAGATGGGACATAATTTACACTTGGCCAAATAAACTATGCTCTTAGAGTTACAACTGAATCTGCCACTGCACGAGAATCTGTAATCCCTAACTGTAAAGAGATATCCAGTGTCAATATACCTACAATAAGGGCAAGTTTCACATCTAAACATGCCTTTTACCATTGAATTAGAAGCCTTTCTTGTTTCTAATAAGAATTTCAGGTTTTGTCATCTTTTAAAAATCACCACTGGCTTGGTTAGTAAGCTATTACTAGCATTCCCATCAGCTGTAATCAGGTCCCAATTCTTATACAAAATATGTTTCAAGAGTAAGGCCTCATTACAAAAGAGGATGATGAAAGATGAAGAAAAATCGATAGTAGGTTTTATATGTAGGCTGGTAATTTCATCACCAGTGACATTCCCTGGTATCGTCTTGTTAATTCGAGAATCATTCAAGAAGGCTTTCTAGAAACCACTGGAGCTTTTGAAGGTTACCTCATCCAAAGTATCATCTAATAATACCAGTGGGTAACCATGTTTCAAAAACATGTCCTTTAAGAGTTGGCATTCAGCTAAAAGATCATCAAAATCAGAAACCATTAAGCTGCTCGAACCAGTTGTCCTTTGACAACTAATTTTTTCTGGTGTCCTGAATGTGAACTAGAAAAATAAAGGAAGGAATTTAAATAAGTTTCCTTCCTAAAATTTGTAGCAACATAGCATTGTCTAAAATAGTCCTTATTCAAATGTATATCCAGATAGGAAATGCTTTCTCCCTGGAAATCACTAGTGAATCTTTGGAACTCTGCTGTGCTATTCATGTAATCAATGAGTTGCCTAATGACGATTTCATTACCTTTATCCACTTTTATACACGGTACCTGGATGATATTTTTATCATCTTTAAATTATGATGAAAACTATCTCACAAGAGGTTCAAAATGCACAAAGTTGAAATACAAAAGTTTAAATCAAGTTCACACTCTAATATATTTAAGATCATAAGAGACCTGGTAGCTCAGAAACCCTTTTGTTTGCTTCTGAAACCTGTTCAAATGTTGATAGTGAGATCTTAGATATTAGTATCAGTAGTGATAAAAGTGATAGTTAAATGGAATGTAAAGATATAGAAAATGTTACAGCAGTATCTTTTAAGGAATCACTCCAGATGGCATGCTATACCTTCAAAAATAAATGTCACATTGAAAATGTTAATCTTAAATATGTTACTTGCTGGAAGTTGATTACTAGTTGCTGAGAAAAATGTTGGAAAATTTTCACTACTGCAGTTCATTTTATGTAAGAGATTAATAGTGAAAACCTGGTATATAATTTAAATCCTCAGTGTTATCAGAATTTAAATATCTCTCAACTTTAATGACACAAGTTGTTTTCTTGAAACAAATCATAACCATCAATAGCCATCTAGTTTCCTTTCTATGCTTATTTTACATTGCACATCATGCTTTATTACGTCTTTTTTATTTTTTTATTTTTTAATGCATTTTTTACCTATGAACTGTTATAAATGAAAAGCCACCAGCCAGATGAATAAATCCAATTTAATTACGGAATAAACTTATACAGCCACAAAACGAATTTAAAAAACGCCAGGAACAAACCACATTTTACATGCCAAGAGTATGCATCCAAAATCTGTAAAGAGGAATGCGCTAAAAGGGCAATTTTATAGATCTGCTTGGCTGCATACAAAGGATAGTTGTGTGTATGAATCTTTTGAAGAAATTTCAAATAATTTTAAAGAAAAAGGCTATCCACAGGATGATATATCTGAGGCACAAGATGAGGTTGTCTCATTTAGGGACACTCGATCAAAACCCTACCTGAATTCAGAAGTGGGCCCTGTCAACAACAAGACTGGGAATTTGTTAGGTAAGGCAAGAATGTGCCTCACCTTCTCCAATGATTCTTCTGCTATATGCAATATTATTAAAAAACACTGGAAAATAATACGATCAGATGCTAAATGTAAGGAGACATTGGGTGAAGTGCCACAATTTACCTTTAAAAATCAGAAATGTCTAAAGAGACTGCTCTGTTGTAAATCCAACAGAGTTGTTAATAATGGGAATGAACATTTAGGGAATGCTATTTCAGGGACCTTTCCTTGTTGTAAATGTACCATGTGTTCTTATGTAAGTAATGATGATATATATGTACATCCTGTGACTGGACATGTCTATGAGCTTAAGGCATATGCTGACTGTAATACAATGAATGTTGTGTATTTAGCTTCCTGTGAGCTCTGCAGAAAGTTCTATGTGGGCAAGACTAATAGGTGTTTGAGAGATCAGATACGTGAGCATCTTTACAGTATCCGGAGAAATCATAGTAAAAATGCCTTTGCAAAACATGTTACCCAGATGGGAAATAATCATTATTTTAAATTTTCAGTATTAGAGATTTGTCAGCCTAATGTTAGAGGAGGTGATATAACAACTAGGACTGAATGTCAAGAGATGAAATGGATGTTACTTTTACAAGCTACAGGGACTAAGGGGTTAAATGAGTTCATTCTCCTTAACCCTATTTTAAAGTCACGTGATCTGCAGCACTAATTGATTGTATTATTTAAATTGTAACTGCTATTACTGTGTAGATCTATGTACGAAAGCGCTAATCTTTTATTTTATTTTATGTATTGAATCAGTGCCTTTTATTGGATTTATTTATTTATTTTTTTTCTTGCACTACTGCAGTTTGGTTTACCTATATTATAATGTCACATGTTTAGTAAATTATCTGTTTTTTTCCAGCGGGACCTTTGATTTACAGTACCTTAAGGGGAGGTCCGATAAATCCAGCAATGGTGGCATTCCATTATGTATAGGCTTCTTTGTACATTCCATAGCCAAACAATTGTTTTTACATGTCCTGGAAAGTGTCTGTTGCATAAGCACTTCCGCGAATTGCTTCCTTTGCGATGTGGAGAAGATACTATTTCATATGGGGGAAGTGTTTAATTACAGGTACCATGGGAGTGGTTTTATCTTAAACTGCATGCCTAGGAAGAGGTTATCATCATTATTGTTCTTAGTTATCTCTTCTCTTCTTCCCCATTACCTCATGCTTAGCTACAATGTGTACCAGGTCTAAAAACTAGCTTTGGCTCAATGATGGATTCCCCTCCACTTAGGCAACTTTAACTCAGCCAGAGTAGGACCAAAAGGCTGTTTTTTTTCTCTCCTTCAACTCATTTCTAGAGTAGGTAATTCCTTAAAAACGGCTAGAAACACTTCTTTTGGTTCTTTGATCATAGCGATCGTGTGTTTAACTTCCTTATTGTAGAACATCGGCGCATTTGGATATTTCATCTGAAACTTTATTTTTTTTCAATCAGGAAAATACAGAATGGAGATAGCTGCTGCCTTGCCTGTTGCATCTGGATAGGGAGATCTTGTGCAAAGGAGACCCGGTTATTGTTCTAGGAAAGGAACCCTTTTTTTTTTTTTTTTTGCAGCTAGTAAGATTTTTGAAACATCCTGGTAATTTAGGAGTTTAACATATACTGGTCTAGGTTTACTTGATGCTTGCATTTCACTTAGAGCACGGTGTGCTTTTTCTATTATTATTTGCTGCAGTTCAACAGTTTCTTCCAGTAATATGCTTAGAATTTGTTTAATGGTCTCTATTAAATTATTATGTGTGACAGCTTCAGGTATTCCACTGGCAATTATGTTGTTTCTGCATAAACGGAATTCGAGATCTATTATTTTAGATTGCATGTCCTGTATTACGTTGATGTTAGAGTCTGTTTTTCACTGCATGCTGTCCATTTTCATTTTATTTTTCAATATTTTTGTTTCTGATTTTTCAATTTTAGTCAGATTTTGGTTGAACAATTCACCAAATGTTTTAAATTGTAGAGTAAGATCCTGTATTGCTTGGTGGATAGGAAGCAGAGCTGATTTAATGTCTTCTAGGTTAGTTGGTTGTTCTGCTTTGTTTTTGGATGCAGTTTATGCATTTCAGGTTGTTTTACAGTCCTTTGTCTTTTTGATGTTATGTCTTTTTCAGATGAGGCTAAGACTGAGTATTTAGTTTTTGTTGTGATAGATTCCATGGTGCTTTCTTCCTTCAACATTTTGGTATTTTGTTGATTTTCAGAGTTTCTGAGTTTCGTGCAGGCCCTTAATACTACATGGCATCGATTCTGTATTTTAATCTTGCATAATCCTGCTTGTCTCTAAATTCTTTGCTGTTTCAATATCATCCAACTGTTACTGCAGTGTAACTTAGAGAGATTCTGTATATTATTTTCAAGTTTTAGTCCTCCCTTGTCCTCGGGATTATAGTTTTATTCAGGGTTTTTTGAGAGAGCCAGGAATAGCAGTGTCTACAGAATCATAGTCATCTTGTTTTCCCAATTAGAAATTTCTATTTATTTTGTACTTTTTGTACATCTATTTATTTTGTAATTTTTGCACTGTGACATCTTTTATTTTATTTTAGTTTACTTCATTTTAACCAGGAAAGGGAATTGGTTCAAAGATGCTTTTCAGCCTTCATTCTGGCCCAAATTAGATATGATAAAAACAACAATGAATGCAATAAAATACATTAAAAAAGGCAGATCACATATTTGCAGTAGATTTTGTAGCAGATATGATTGTGATAAGAGTTAAGTAGAGAACATAATTATAACAATGATTCAGTATAGTACAATCCAGTATGTACCTAAGTTTAATCTTGTGCAAAGAGATAAAAATAAAAATTGCTGTAACTATCATAATCACAAGTTTTCATGTATAATGATTTAAAGCACTTGTCAGTTAAAGCTTTTTTGATAAGATCTTCTCCTTCCAAGTTGTTTTTTTTTTATCTGAAGAATTCTAAAACACAGCAGCATAGCAGAGTCAAACTGCTAACTTAGAAGTGAAAACAAAACACTTGTGAAACTAATGAGTAGAGAAATTTAAATAAAGTATTGGTAAATGCACCGAGAATGTAATTTAGTGTTTTCGTTCTTTTCATAAAAACAGAACTTCATCAGAATCTTGATTCTGTTTCTAAATTACATTCTTGGTCTGTTTACTGATTTTTTTAATTGAGTTGCTCTACTTATTTGTGCTATAAGTGTTTTGTTTTCCATTGTATATTGGAGGAGTTATTTGTTACCAGAGTAGAATGAATTCCCACCCCGGTTTATAGTTTGATTTTAAATGCTTATGTACTAAATACAAGAGATGAAATGTCAGAAATTGAACTAGTACAACAATTGAAAGGTAAGCCTGGCAGGATAAGTGTATTTTAGCAGCAATATGCATATGCAGCGGTTATTACAGCAACAGCAAAATTAAGTACAATTGATAGAAAGACAGAAGTTGTTGTACTTGGCTAGAATTGATGCTGTGATTGAGTGCTGTACCAAAGTGAACTTTAGCATCCACATGATAAACAGAATACAATACAATGTTGGATATTCCAAAGAAAAAGAGGAAGTATAAGAGTTATAAAAACAAAGCCTGAATCTCTGGGTCGCAGATACTTATTTAGCTTAATTAGGTATGACTTGAGATTCTTGCTGAATGTTTTTAGGCCATTGCTGCTTTTTATGTCTTCTATTGTGTCAGTCTAGTGAGCTGCTGCCATTTTGGCAAAAGCTCTTTCTGTGATTACTAATTTGAAGGGAGTTCTGACTAGCTATAGTTGATCTGTACTTTTTTTTTTTCTCAAAAAAATGTTTATTAATTATATGAATAGCAAGACAATTAAAAGATTATACATAACAAGAAGGCATAAATGAACATATAACAATTCATCTAGTGATAACAACCTTCATGAGATTTTGATAAGTTATTTAGAAATAAAACATACACCATATGTACACTATATACAAGTTAGGCAACCTGAGAGAGAAAAAAAAAATATTTAACATTAACTATTTAATATGTTTAGAACGTTTTCTAACACAACCTTTCTAATAGCTTTTTTTTTGGACTTCCACCTAAGTATCTTTGAGCATCAATAAATTTAAAAGCCATTTTCTGGAAAGTAACCCATTTTAATTTAGAACGATCAATCCAATTTTGTATTATATAAAGTTTTAGTAATGAGCAAATAAAAATGATAACATGAATATCAACTTTTGAAAGATGAATCAATGGAATATGTAGAATAGCAAATTCCCACGTCAACGTGGATTTTTGATATCCCATTTTCTGCAGTCTGACTTTCAAAGATGTCCACAATCTGTGAGAAAAATGACAATACCATAGAATATGAAGGAGGTCTGCTTAGGGATGAGAACAGCATGAACACGAAGGGGACTTATTTGGGTTAAATTTGTTTAATTTGATTGGGGTAAAGTAGGCATTATTATTAATCATTAATTGTGTGTATGCTAATTTTTTAAAAGGGATAAATTCCTTAGTGTGTCTAATAGCCAGGACTTTCTGAGATTCTGACAATTGGGAATTATAATTCAACCAAACATTAGATAAAAGACAGTTGTGGTCCATCATTAAAGAATTAATTAATTTATATGAGTTTGAGAGCATTTTATCAGATGATGTAAGTATTTTGATAATCGTGTTAAGGTTTTTCAATTGTGAATCTATGGGGACCAGAGATACAAATTTGTTTTTAATTATTGCTCTTAGTTGTGTAAGAATTGGTGAGTAATTCCAGTTTACTTTCAATAACTTACGCCAGTCAGATAAAGGCAAGTCAAGATATTTCAAAACATCTCCTACTTTTAGATTTTTAATTAAAGGATAGTTTGTTAAGTTCAAAAGTTTATTGTCCAATAATATATTTGGGTTTAGATGAATTGGCTGAACATGGTGCGAGATCTTTTCTAGTTTACACATTTTGAGTAAGGTTTGGAAATCTCTAATCTTTTGTTTAAATACTGTAGATATATTTTTAATAAATAAACTATCCAGAGAGATAAAAGGAATAGCTTCAGGATTTAAATTATTAGAAATGACATAATTATACCATAATTTTATCCATAAAGAGTGATTTGGATAAGAAGTGTTATTGAATTTAGAGATAGTAAGAAGTTTATTGGATGAGACAATCAAATAATAGAGGTAAAGATTAGGTAAACCCAAACCTCCCTTGTCCTTCGAAAATGCCAATCTAGAATAGGAAATTCTAACAGATTTAGGGAACCATATGAATTTTGCCAAAGCTTTATTTACAGACTCAAAAACATTTTTTGAAATTATCTGATCAGATGATGAGAATTGGTAAAGAAATTTAGGCAGAATATTCATTTTAATAATGGCCACCCTTGAAAGAAATGAAAGGTTTAGATGCTTCCATCTGTCCATATCAGACAATATAGAGTTCCATAATTTATTAATATTATTTTGAAAGGAAGATTTATTATTGTGTTCTAAATTGATTCCTAAATATTTTATATTATAAGTAAACTGAAAATGATCGTCTGGAAACAAAAAATATTTGTGTGCTAAATGATTTAAGGGAAAAATATGAGTTTTTGTAGAATTTAAAAGATAGTTGGAAACCAAAGAAAAATAATCAATAGAATTCATTATTTTTCTGTAATCAGATAATGGAGTTTGAAAGTAGATTACTAAATCATCCGCAAAAGCAGAGAAATGAATATTAGTATTAAGAATTCTAGGGATGTTATGAAAAGTATTTTGAGTAATAAACAATAGCAAAGGTTCTAAGTAAATGTTGAAAAGAAAAGGGGACAATGGACAACCCTGTCTTGTTCCTTTAGTGATCTTTATCGAGCAGAAAATTGACCATTAATGTATAGTCTAGTAAACATATTCTTGTATTAAACTTTTAAAAATTTATAAAGAATAAGGAATATTAAAACATAACATAGTTTGAAATAGAAAGTTCCAACATACTCTGTCAAAGGCATTTGATGCATCTATAATCAAAGCATATATAGGGTTTGGATTTTTCTTAATGAGATGAAGTATAGTCTCTAAAGATAGAGTATTATCCCAAGCATGTCTTTGAGACATAAAACCTGATTGATCTGACGAGATAATTGAGGGTAAAATCCGTTTCAATCTGTTAGCCAGAATAGATGACAGAATCTTAATATCCACGTTAATTAAAGAAATGGGTCTATAATTTACTGGGTCAGATTTATCTTTATTATTTTTTAGAATTAGAAGGGTTTTGGATGTGTTCCAATGAATATCTGAGATATCATTAACTCTTATATGATTGTAAACTTTAAATAGAAAGGGAAGAACTACCAATTTGAAAGTTTTGAAAAATTCTGGAGTAAAACCATCAGGTCCCGGAGATTTACCCAATTTAAGATTATCTATTGAATCCGAGATTTCTTGTACCGATATAGGGTAGAAAGTAGTTTTGCTGATTATCATTAAGTTTAGGGAACTGCAAAGAGTCTAAAAAGAGTTTTGAGTGATTATCTTTAACAGAATTAGAAGAACCTGAATATAACTCAGTGTAAAGAGAGGTGAAAAGTTGAATAATCTCTTCATCAGTATTATATAATCTGTTATTATAAGATAAAGATATAATATTTGGATTTCTGAAGTTAACTTCAATAATTCTCGCTAACAATTTAGATGGAACCTGGGCCCATTCTGAATATGAAGCAAGTAGCTTTTGTTCAGCTAAGGAGAGGTTATTTTGGTGAAGCAAAATTAAATCTTTCTGACAATCAAAAATTTGTTTTTCTAAAGTAGCATCATAGTTCAGACTAAGATGATTTTCCAACGAAGAAATTCTTGATTTTAAGAATTCCTCTTTCTTAAAGTATTGTTTTTTGAAAAAAGCAGCTTTACTAATAAATCAACCTCTTAATCTTGCTTTACATGCAGCCCATGATGATTCAAGACTATTCACCATTTCATTTAGGATTTCTGAAGCTTGTTTGCAAATATCTTCATTTGACAATAAGTTATTATTTAAGGTCCACTTATTAAACATAGTTTTATTTTTGATATTGGGTTTTATGTTAAATTTTAGTGAAATTCTTGAGTGATCTGAAAAGAATCTGGGTTCTGTAGTAAAGTCCATAATATATTTTGAAATATAATCTGAAATTAGAAAGAAGTCTAATCTGGACCACGAATGATAGCACTTAGAATAATAAGTATATATATCATTCTTGTTTATATTTTTAACAGTGCGGAGGGGATCTATTAAATTATATTCTGTCATCAAATCATTTATAGCCAGAGTAGATTGAAGATTATAGGTGACAGTGGAGCGGGAACGATCAATTACAGGGTTTATAACTGCATTCCAGTCACCACCCACTATAATATGATGATCCTTATAGGATGCAAGAATATTGTAAATTTTAAAATGAACAAATGTTGTGAATTACATGGGCCATATAGATTTAAAATTAATAAGGGTTTGTCCAAACCAGCAATAGAAGCGTAAATAAGCACCACCTCCCTCATCATCAAATTTCTCATCAATAATATTCCCAATGAATTTTTGTTTAATGATTATAGCTACACCTCTGGAGTTAGATGAGTCACCTGAAGCTATAATCTTTTGATCCATTTTTTAACTCTTTATTCCAATCAATACGTGAAATATGGGTCTCTTGAATAAAACAAATGTTAGCCTGTGATTTAAAGATCATACGAAATAATAGTGACTTTTTCGCTTTATCTTGAATGCCTCTAACATTCCAAGAATCTAAAATTATGTCAACAGGCATATTCTACAAGTATAATCATTATTGATGCTATAAAAGTGAACTCAAGGTGCAAATCCAACACAACATTAAAAAGAAGAAAAAAAATAAAAGAAAAAACAGTCTTTAAGTATTCAAGCAAGTCATCAAATAATATTTGTTGAAAGAAAAAGAAAAAAGTTTTTTTAAGAACCGTGAAATGTATAATAATAACCTTTATCCTAACCCTAGTGCCTACCCACCAATCCCCCTGTGATAAAGGAAGAGCAGAAGAACATGAAAAAAACATTGTAATTATAGATAATAATAACCTCAAGTTAGAATACAAATTACTCAAAGGAAGCCTAACATAACATAAAGTCCGAGTAATACTACTAGAAATACATACAAAATTAACTAATTTCAAGACGTCCAACATGCTTAATCTCTACTTCTAATACTAATCTACAGCTCCTATCCTTAAATTGAAATTTATAGTGATTAAATGTATTTCCTCAAGTATTTCAAGAGAAAGAGAAACAAGTAAATAATAAATAAATCACACTCTGCTTAACTAGAACACTCTATCATAAGAAGTAATACAATTAAAACTGAAAGATATATAAGATAACATATATAAGTATAACAAAACCAACTGGTAACATTATAATATAAGTAAATAAGCATAGCATTACTGAACTAAAGATAATAGTCATGCACTATCTATTGAACCTTCTTTAGTACTTTAGTGATAATTTCATTAATCAACATGACCATTAGTATGATAAAAGCACTAATACCTGTAGAATGTGTATTTAGTTATAGTTCCAATAAAGCAAAAAACAACTACCAAGCAACCATATCTCAAAATGAAAAACAATTCAGTCTGGAGATGCATCTATTAACTAGATAATAATAGTACAGGAACTATTCAAAATGAAATATTATAAGCTGTAAGGTTTTAACACTAGTTAATATACATGAATAAAGTATAATTATATTATTAAATAGTAACTTAAACAGCATCATATATATTGGACTGAATGTACAACAATGTGCATACATATAATTTTAAATCTACTTTTGAATATTTTACTAATGACTCTGTTAGGTTATATAGCCATACTATTCTTCTAAGCTATAGATGTAACATAGCAAAACAGCATGAAAAGACAAGGCTTTTAAAGTAAACATTTTGAAAATCTAATTAAAACAGAAACAAGCAAGCTAAATGCAGTAAATCTAAGGGCTTAAATATATACATGTAGATTCAGCTAATCATATTAAAGATAGTTATTTCAAACCTTTCAAATACGTAAAGGCTTTCTTAAACATAAACTACTAATCATAAATATCACATCCAGCCTCTGCGAAGAGAGAGAGCAGAGAATAGAAAGAACATGAAACTTTCATATGAACAGGTATACTTTGTAACATTTGTCAAATTAAACACTTCAGTATAATATAAAATATTGTATGAAAAAATATTCTGAATAGGAAAATATGTTCATTTCTTTACACATCCTTTAGAATTTTAATATATAAAACTAACCTGTTCATTTGTTTCCAGAAACATTTTCACTCTGCTTTATGAAAGTAGCAGCTTGCTTTGAAGTCATGCAGACACACTAAAAGTCACTGAATATATTATGTGACATGAATCTGTTTAAATTTAAAAGCAACCTTCATTTATGAAGAGAAAACACTTTAAATAATAGCCAGATCTATTAAAAAGTTAGTGCTATTGAATACTTGTTGAAAACAAGCAGACTTGTGTATTTGAAACTGTCCTTCTTTCCTCACAAATGATGACATCACCATCCATCTCAGAGAGACTGTAGTGTGCATGTTCATGCAGAGCATCAGCTGGAACTCTGAGGGGAAGATTTTCTTGCTAGAATGTTGAGATGGAATGTTTTTCCCTCCAAAAATCATTTAGCTTACACAGAAGGCTGTAACTCCAAAGCTTGTAGTAAAATTAACATATTATCTATTTACACAGCAAGCATATGTGAGAGAAAGAGAAAAAAGTAAATACAGGAATTTAAATGCTTCTATTAATCCACACAAATCTAACAAGCATATATCCTGTCACTGTACACTGTCACACCAAATCCATCATGTGTAAATTACATGACAAGTTCTTAAGGTAATATAATTATGTCACACCAGAATTACAAATCATGTAACACAAATACTGTCATATTAAAGAAAAGAAAAGATCAAACCTTATTGTAGTTCTTTAACAGTAGAATATTAAGATACAGTGTCAGGAAGCTTTTTAAATGTTTTAAGAAAAATGTCTTTTGCATCTTTAGGATCTGAACATACAAATCTTTTGTCATTAGCTGTGAAAGACAAGGTATTAGGATATGCCATTCAAATCTAATCCCTCTTTTATCAAGTCAGCACAATAGGGGCTAGTTTTTGTCTATTTAATTTGATCTGTGCAGGAAGATCTTGGGAAAATTATAGTTTGTGAGACTTCCATATGAATTGTTTCTTTGTTTTAGCAGTTTCTAGGATCTGGAAAGTGTCTTGAAAGTTTAGTAACTTAGTATAAATTAACCTTGGTGTGGAAGAATCTTGCTTTGTACGCAGTGCTCTGTGTGCTCTCTCTACAATTATAGATTTTGAAGAAGCTTCACAATTTAACAGTGTTTCAAAGATATTTTTAGTCACAGATAACAAGTTTTTATTGTCATAAGATTCAGGTAAACCACGAATAATGATGTTATTTCTTCGACTCCTGGCTTCCAGATCCAATATTTTAGCTTGTAAATCTGAAACAGTTTTATCTCTAGATTTAAAGTCACTTTCCAATAAGTCTGTTTTAACCTCCAAAGCTAAGATTTTATTTTCAATAGTAACAATACTATCGTTTATTTGCTTTAAAGATTTACTAAAGTCTGTAAACTGTTCTGAAAAGTTTTGTATAGCACTTTGGATTGGTTTTAATGCTATTTTTAGTTCTTCTAAAAGGAAATTTGAGCCATTTAAATCTTTATTACTTACATTAATAGTTTCTGTAGGTTGTCTAGATGATTTCAGTCTTTTGAACCTGAATCTTTTCAGGAGAGAGCATTGAAGTATATTTGGCCTTTGTAGGCTGAGTCTCCATGGAGTCAGATTTTGTAGCCATGCCCAGAAATGGAATGCAGCTAACAGGATACCAGGAACCAGGAACAGACTGGAGCAGTAGGAGTCCCAGCAGCAGAGAGACCAAGAATGTTCTGAGGTAAAATAAATCCCAGGATAATAATTCCAGAAGAAAAAATAATCCAAATGCGTAGAAAAAGATTTATAAAATCTTTTAGTATAAAAATTTGAGGAAAAAGGTTGATGTATAGTTGTAAAAAAAAACAAAAGTTAAATAGCTGTGAGGAGCTCAGAGAGTAAGGACTAGACTAGTCGGCAGCCATCTTGGAATCCTTGATCTGTACTTTGAAGACAACGAGCTTGGTGCCTTTCAAAACGTATTGTTTTCAAGGGCAGGAATTATCTGTTATTAAGCCATTTGTAAGCCATGTTATGTAGTAGTATAGAAACTTAAGCTTGTAGTAAAGCTATTACAGCCTGCTGTGGTGTTGCAGTGGCACTTTCTGTGGTTTCATCAGGAGAACAAACCTGAAAATGTTATTCTCTGTGCTTTGGACATGGGTAATGTTAAGGAGGGATGACAAAGAAATAGCTCAAAGTGTAAAATCTAAATGGGATATCAAAACACTGAGAGCAATAGCTCTCCTGGCTTCTGATGTTAGTAAATTTGAGAATTTATATGATACTTTAATCCAAGAGTACACTTTTTTACTATTATTTTAGTGTATGCAGGATAAAAGCTAGGGTTGAATCTAAAGATTAATATCCAAATATCTCTGTGTTGTTGTAATTAGTGACAGTGAGATACAAGGGCATGTGACAGTTACATCAGTAGCATTACCAAGACAGTGTGAAATTCCAAGTTAGCTTTTAAACTATTAAGTGACTACATTGGAAAAGCCTGTGGATGATAAATTAAGTAACAATGTATTGTTGACTGTGTTGAAGGCTCATTTTATGTCAAGGAAAATAGCAACTGTTAAAAGACCATTATCCATATTATTTATTGTACATGTCATTGGCAGGCAAAGTGCTAAATGCCATATAGTCTAAGATTTGGTTGTATATAAATTCCTTAGATTCCAGTCAGTGGACAAAGATTGTCATTCAGATGATACTCTCATACCGTAGTGAGAGTGGAGAACTTGGCTGGGGGAATAATCAAGGAATGCATAAAGCATTGTGCAATAGAGTAAGACATGAGAGGGAGAGAGAGATTGTGAATGAAGGAAATAGATGCACATAGCATTCTACTTCCTAGCCTCAGTATTTAGGGATATATTATGTGGAGTTATGAATTTTAGCTACAGCTGAGGTTGTCTAATTAATCCTTAACATGTGTGTTTGTTATTTTTTTAAAGTAAAATAAAGGGTATTCCAAGTACTTATGTGGGGTAGTTGAGGGAGTATGAGTTACAGATATTGTGGAAGTTGGATAGGTGGATGAGTTACCAATAAGTGGGAAAGTGACAGTTTGCTAACTATTATTTGCCATTTTGTCAGTGGGTACACCTTAGAAAATATTTTGGGGAAACTTTGCATAATGGTGGCTTACTGTGGCTGGGTGCACTGGGATTAATGTGGCTTTTAAAGAGAGATAAAGAGCAGGCAGCATGTTTCAGTAGAAACATTTTGGGAAGGGTAGAATATACAACATGGAAGTAGGTAAATTCCAGATTTGAGGCATCTGGGTAAAGAAGAACACTTTCAGAAAAGTTGTATATATGTAAGAGAAGCTGTGCTTACATTTAAGTAGGAACCAGTATTTTGCCTGGTCTATATTAAAGACTAATGACTTTACTCTCCCTTTTGGTTGTAAAGGAGTTCCTGCAAGCATACAGCTGAACTATGTAAGAACTGTTGGATTTTTAGAGAAGAAGAAGAATTAAATTAATTCATTCTTTCATTCATTTATGTTAGTTATTTTATTTATTTAACATTTAACTGGGTAAGTGTGCTAGTTCAGGGACTCTTTTCAGCCATGACTATTGCTGTCAATATGCAGGTAAAACAAACCAATACAACCATCAAACAGATGTCTTACAACAAAGGTAAGTAAATGCAATTCATGATCATGAGAAGATATTATTGTAAAGGCAGAAAGAACAAAGAAGCATGAGAGCTCAGAAAACAAACAGCAGGAAGTCTTAAAATATGATGATATAGAATATGCCATTACTTTGTAAGTAAAAGTAAAATCTGCAACATTTACAAGCGAAGCAATTTAACAGTGTACAAAAACAGTAAGAGGAAATGAAGGAAAAATATTGCAATAATTTCTCCTTCCTATCGAATATTCAGAATGAAATTACTAGACAGCACCTATGGCAATATTGACTAACTAATTTTTGGGTTATATGAAAGTCCATGGGCAGGATTCACGAAGGCTTGCACGGAGTCTAAGAGTAGTGTAAGACTCCATGCAGCCCTCACAATCCAGGAACAGCCCGAAATTCCATGTAAGAGACCAGCTAAAACGTCTCTTACACGGACTGGGCATGGATATGCTAATCACCTCACTTGCAGCTGAAAGGCATGCAAATGAGGTAGATTAGCGATCCACGAAGCTCAAACCAGCCTGTGTAAGAGCCGTGTTAGCTGCAGAAATGTATTCAGTTGACAACTGAGTACGTTTCTGCAAATAACACAATAGAGCCCTGTCAGCTCCAAATAAAGGGTGCATATGTGTCAGGCAGCATGCCAATGGCCAAATATGTGGCCATTGGCAAGGTACCCCGATGCAAATATGAAAAATAAATATACATTTTTTTTCGGCGATCGCTGATGTTTAAACACAGCGCAGCCCCGCACAAATGAGCTGCGCTATATAAAACATAAAAATGAAGGTTATAAACCCACAAATGTGGGTTTTATGCAATACATGGATTTACAATGCAGGGACCAGCAGACCAAAAACAACATGGCCACCGTTTAGTGGTTGCTAAGGGGGGAAGCTGAGTCTAAGACATGTAACTAAGCATTAGTAGGCAATCTGATGTAAATGAGTGTTAGGATACTGAATTCCACTGTCACATAGCAAATGAGCACATTCTGAGTAGTGTAAGAGTTACATAAGGGGGAGGAACAGAGTAGGAGATAGGTGACATCACAGGGGGGAATGGCAGAAAGAAATGCAGTTCATTGGAGGTCAGTGTTACATGACAGATGTCAGACACATATCATGGAAAGAGGAGTGCCACAAAATAAGCATGAGAAACTCAAGAAATGGAAGGTGAACACTGTTGCCAACACCAAAGTTTCTTTCTGGGCATGCATGCGCACGTGTGCACACCATGAGGTGCAAGTAGGGCAGTGTGCGCGCGTGTAAGGCAGACTGAGCATGTGGGAGCCTGTTGGCAGACTTTTAAGACTGTTTGCGCTGGTGTGCGCGTGTTTTAACCCGGATAAGAAGATTCTAAACCATGTAAGCATGTGTGTGCATGTGTAAGCCACTGTGAGCGTGTTTCTGCTGGTATGCATGTTGCTCCCCCCTGAGGAAACAGAAAGGAAAAAGGAAGCAACAGAATTAGTAGGAAGCTAGCAGGGAATACTGCTGGAGCTAGCAGGTGAAAACAATTAGAAGCAGGCAATTACACAGGCAGAATAGTAGCCCAGCCCAGCACTTAAAACTCTGCAAACATTAGTGCAGGATGTTTCTCTCAAGAGACACTGCAAGACAGGAGTGAGCTATTAGAAGTGAAAACTGAAAAAGCTGAACTCAGAGCAGAAATGCTAGGGGCTGCCATAGCTGTCATAAGAAGACATAGGTGACTTGCTGAGGGTGGTGACAATGCAAATGGTGCCAGGCAACCTACAGTGAGGAGATGGAGAAGAATGTACAGGCCCAGGGTCACCTACCATGAGTTACATGAGCTGGAGATAGTGGAGCGCTATAGAGTGGACAGAGACCTCCTGCAGAAAATTGTCAAGCTGTGCAGGCCACGCCTCACACACAGAACCAACAGAGGGGAACCCATCCCAGTGGAAACCAAGGTATGTGTTGGCCTAAGAATACTAGCAACAGGTACCTTCCAGAGACCAACTGGTGATATGATGGGGATATCACAGGCATCAGCCTCCAGGGTACTGCACCAGTTCCTGGATGCCATGTCAGCACATGTCAGTGATCATGTATATTTCCCCAATGCCCATGAGGTATTGGCCAGCAATATGCATCTCTTCCAGCAAATAGCGGAATACCCTGAGGTAGTGGGTGCAATAGACTGCATGCACACATGCATCAAAGCACCAGCTGGTGAGTGGGGTAGGGCCTGCATAAACCACAAGGGCTTCCCCTTCATCAACTGCCAGGTCATGTGTGATGCCCAGGGCATAATAATGAATGTGTGTACTGGCTGCCCTGGGAGCTACCATGATTCCCATATCTGGCATTTGACGCAGCTGTACCAGACATTTGCCAATGGGGACATCCCACATGGACACCTAGTGGGGGAATGCAGGTTATGCACTGGAGCCATGGCTGATGACACCCATCAGAAACGCACACACACCTGAACAGGAATGCCATAATGAGGCACATGCACAAACACGTAATGTAATAGAGCATGTGTTTGGGCTGCTCAAATCACGGTTCTGGTGTCTGGACACATCTGGTGGAGCCTTGCAGTACTCACCAACTACATGTACCCAAATTGTCATGGTATGTGCTATGCTAAATAATATGATCTTGCAAAAACAGCTGCAGCAGGACCAGTAAAGGGCCGGGCCAAACAGCCCCCCACCATTGCCAAGGCCATCACAGGCAGAGCATGACTTGGAGGAGGAACAACCTGAGCCTGCCCCAGTAGGCAGAAGGAGGCGTGCCCAGTATGCCCTGGCCTTGGCAAAGAGGCAACGCATAGCACATACACTGGCTCAGTAGGAACCCTGGGAATGATACCCCTCTCTGACTCACTCATATAATAACAGGGATGCCTAAAATGACATAACCTGCTCTCAAACATGTACAGGGAGTGTAGTATGTGCATCCGACAGAGGCAGCCCTGCAGCACCACCTGAGGCATGATTGCCATGTGTTAAGCAATGTAACACCATGTAGTATATGCAAACTTGATGACCCTGACTAACATCCTACCCTCACCAAGCATGATGCCACAATATGAAGATGAGATGATCAATTGCAATAATTGGCTGAAGTATTGCTGTTAGTCAAAGGGGATCCAATGAGTGCCAGCGTGGGATGACATGCTGAGCATGACATGATGCTCCACCTGCTAGGGGTGGCATGCACCTATCAGTCCTGGCCTTATGGATACTGGCAAAGGCTGTTGTTACCCACAGCGTGCCTTGAATAGGTAAGGCTCAAAACACAAACCCACCTCCATAGGTATCACAAGGGATAAGTACCTACATGTAATGCTACCCAATGCCAGAAGTCTAAACAGCAAGATGCATGCAGTCTAAACTCCCCTAGTATAGAGAATGTTGATATCTGTCCTGTAACAGAAAACTGGGTCAAGGCTCACAACAGCACCCCAACACTACGAGGTTACACCTCATACTGTGCTGTACAGCCTCAAAACATGGAACAAGCTACAAAAGGAGGGTGACTAGCAATAATTGTCAAGGATAACCACACCCCCATGTTGGTACCACAACAAAAAGCAGCATGGACTAGCCATGGTCAAGTAACAGTGGCTAAAACTGCCTCCCTGTTTATAGCCTGCTACAGACTACCATCCTAACACTAGGAACTGCACTTGGCCTATGTTGGAATACATGAATATATCAAGCCCTCCAAACCACATTATATTGGGTGATTGAAAATACCCAAACATAGACTGGGAGCATTATTCTAGCTCCAACACTCTAGGACAAAGGTTCCTAGAATCCATAAACCAAAATGCCAAGGAACAACGTACCACTCCCACAAGAGGGGTAAGCATACTGGATGTGATAATCAGCAACATGGGTACTGGATGGCAAGATGAGAAGTGTATCCCTCACTGGTAAGATCAGACCATAGAGTAATCACACCGGATATACACATCCTGACCGCAGTCCCTGGCCAGAAAACCACAGTGAAAAACATGTGTAAAGCAAAAGTTGCACTCCTCTAAACTGATGTGGAATCCATTAAAGGCCCTGTGCAGGTGCAAAATATGGGCCACATCTCATAACCTGTTATACAGGCATTCCATGAACACTGCCAGGAATGCATGGATTATGCAATCCCAAATAAAACCAAGACACAATGCCATACACGCAGGCATCTGGCATGGTGGATCCCAGCCATTACCAAACCATGCAAGAGAATGAGGAAGCTACTACATGATAGAGCAAATATAAAAAGGGAAGTAATCTCTGATCAGTAGTATAGCAATAAAATATGTCCACTCATACGATCCACTGAGGCCAGCTACAACAAGTTGAATCTGTGAATCTTGAGGCAATGTTACACCTGCCCCATGTACACAGACAACCCTCACCTCCCCCCAAGAAATACAAATATATGTGAGAGATGCAACCATTTATCCAAACCGGAGGCTGAGCTCTCTCAACTCAGTACTGTCAAAACTAGTCAGGAGGAGAAGCTAACCACACACACCATAAACCCAGTCTCACATAGACCTATCACAACTGCAAACCAAAGACATAAACACAGAAAAACATTCCCGGAGGCTCTAATTACAAACACACCACATCAACAGAGGCTTCCAAAGCAGACACCCAAGCAACCACTACCTGCAAACATAGCACATGCAACACAGTACACAAAGCTGGTGTACAAAACAGTCACAGGCCAGAAGGAGAAACAACATGCCTGATACAGTTGTAATAGGTGACTCCATAGTCAGACACACTGCTGTCCCGCTCACCAGACTGAACAAGAGAAAGGGTACAGTAAGCTGCCAGTAGGCTGCTACAATACGCCACATAACACAAGTACGCAGGTCACCCCAAAGCAAGTAGAAATATGATGCAGTCATTGTCCATGCTGGTATGAATGACCTGAGATGTACCTCCCCAGACTACATGAAAAGAGACATAGATGAGCTCTCAGATTATGTAGTCCAGGCCGGTATGACACTGACCGTGTGCAGCATCCTACCCTCGACAAGAATGATTCCACAGTACAAACACAGAATGATCAGCTTTAACAAGTGGCACAATTACTGGTGTCATTCCAAGGGGATCCAATGTCTGTCTGCTTGGGATGTCATGCTTGACAAGCCACGCTGCTGTGCCAGGGATGGCTTGCACCAGTTACCCCTGGGCGTCTGGATATTGGATAAGGCTCTTGCCACCTCTATAGAGCCTTTTGTAGGCAAGGCTGAAAAGACTAACCCACCTCCCTAGAAAACATAAGTGGAAAGAAACATAAGGGTAATGCTGCCCAATGCCAGATGTGTAAACCTCAACATGCATGCTCCCGAAGCCCTCCCCAGTATGGAGGACATTGATGTCCGTGCAGTGACAGAAAACTGCAGCAAGGCTCCTGACAGCACACTAGCACTACCAGGTTATACCTCATATCATGCGTTATGGCCCCAAAACCTGGACCAAAACATAAAAGGAGGGGGAGTATCCATATTCAGCACAGATACCCACACGTCCAGGTAACTGACAATGCACAAAGCATCGGAGACTACTGTCGGCAAAACTGCTGTACAGTCTGTAGCATGCTACAGACCACACTCTCACACACAGGAACCTCACTCAGCTGTCCTGAAGACACTGAACAGTATGAATGTCTCACCAAATACCAAACAAGGTACTCACAAATTACCACATAGGTGGTAATCCATTATGTATGGAAGGAGTAATCAGGGACCTAGGGACACAAGTGGACAGTAACCTGTCATGTGACACTCACATTGCCAACATGGCTAGGAAGACTGTCTATATTGGACACCTTATCATGAAAGGATTCACGTCTACGTCAACAGAGGTCATTGTGCCCCTATACTGTTCTCTTATCAGGCCCATAATTCAGTACAATGCCTCATTTGGGATGTACCTTACCCGACACCTGCAGCAGTTAGAAAGACCTCAAAGGTATCTCACCAAGAGGATAAAGGGTCTCAAATATATGTCATATGCTGCCTGGCTGTAGACACCCCAGCTGTATGCAGTCACATACTGCCTACACAGAGGCGTTGTATGCCTGTTGTACAAGGCCATGTCCAACACAGGATTAATGGACACGCTCCACCCCAGAAAACCCAAATCCATCGGAGCTGTGAGAGCGAGAGATGTCAACCTCAACACATAATGAAATAGGATGTGCTGGAGGGACAGATACATAACCCAGAGGCTCCCTACACCCTGGAACGGAATCCCATTCCATGTTAGGCAGAGCCCCTCACTTGACTCTCTTCAACAGGAATCTTGCCAAGTGGATGGGTGATCGTAGACGTACACTGGGGGTCTTCACTGTGTCACGTCCAGACAGAGGCACAGTAAAGTAAATCCTAAATGGCCATAATATTCACATAGCAAGGGGTGGCGAAAGCCACACACACTCTGGCTAGGCTTATAAATGTCTTGGGCGGATAGCCTAGTATGACCCTATGAACCTATGAAGATACAAATTGTACAGGACACTAAGGATAATCACAAGGCTTTCTTAACTGATGGTAGGAACCTTGTTGGGAATTCACAGATATGCTCTGAATCTCTCAAATATTACAAACAACATACCAGACACACACACATATTGCCAACATCCAACCTGACAAAACCCCCTCCCCCAAAATGCAAAATATCTATTCCAGCAGAGTGCTGGCCCCCTGACATTGCAGATGCTGAGGTAACAGCCAGCATCTACAAAGCAAAACACACAGCATCAATGGTACGAGATGGTGTCCTGGGCTGAGTCCAACATGGACTCTAAGAAGAATGGAATGCCAAATAACAGTACTGCTCAATGTCAGCCTTACCACAGGATATGTACCCAAAGAGCAGTGTACAACAACAGTGGTCCTTCTCCACAAAGGTGTTGCCTGAATGGATACTGCAAACTACCACCCCAGAATCCTGACAAGCTTGGTCTGCAAAGCTATGGAAAGGAACAGCATGTACCTCAGACCTAAAGATATTGGGGACCTACTGACACTGGACCCTACCCAGTGTTGCTTTCTTAAGTGCAGATCCTGCCCCTTAAACATGTTTGACTCATTTGAAACAGTCATTAAGGTCATTGATGAGAGGAATGTGGTCCTCACAGCCTAGCTGGACCTTGCAAAAGGCTTCCATACAATACCCCACATGTTCATTATAGAAAAGCTCACCAGCTTAAATATAAACCCCTATGTCAGTAGAGGGGTTGCAAACCAGACCAAGGACAGAACTGACATGGTCAGAAATGCTGCAGCCATGTCAAACTACAAACCTGATATAACTGGCATCCCACAAGGCTCGGTCCTGGGACCTCCCTTGTTTGGTATATATGTCCCATAGGTACAGGCCAACATGGAAGGACTGTGTCTGAACAAGTTTGCAGAGGACTACAAACTGGCCACCATATCTGACCCTCCAGCTGGCACAAGCATCCCACAAAAGGGCCACATAGAAACAGACAACTGGTGCCATAGCCATGTCAGCAAGCTAATTGCAGAAAAGTGTATAGTCAACCCCTGTGGATATACAGTAAGTGCCCACCAATTACCACATAGGTGTTAACCCATTAAGTACTTAAGATGTAATAAGAGACCCGGGGACACACGTTGATAGATATCTTGCATTGGACAAGCATGTGGCTGTAGTGGTTACAGAAACATACCATATACCCACCAAATCATGAAGGTAGTCAGATCTAGATCAGAGGAGGTCATTGTGGCTCTGCAGTCATCCTTCATCAGTGTCACAATTAACTACAATGGCCCCTGTGGGATGTACCTCAGCAGACACCTCCATCAACTGGAAAGACCCCAAAAGTACCTCACCAGGAGTATCAAGGAGCTTGAACAGATGCCATGTGTTGCCTGATTAAACAAACTGCAGCTCCACACACTGCCATACTGCCCGCGCAGAGGCAAGCTGTGCCTGATGTATAAAGCCATGTCCAAGCTGGAATCAATGAACATGCTGCACCTTGTACAATCTGAATGGCAGTGAACTATGCACATGAGAGACCTGAACCCCAGCACTGACATACATAGGACAAACTGTACTGAATGATCCATAACACAGAAGCCACCCCCACTCTTGAGTAAACTCCCAGTACAGGTTAGCCAGAGTCACTCATTGACTCTCCTCAAGAGGAATCTTGATGAGTGGATGGGAGATGGTAGGTTTACCCTGGGTATCACTGGTATGTCACGGGTAGACGGAGGCACAGTATACTAACCATGACGTATGTCATGGCAAACTCCAGTTACAATGTGTGTCGAAGGACAAACACACTCTCTGACTAGCATTAGAAATGGCCTATGGCACATCGCTAGTGTTTGCAATGTCCACCTATGTTGTGGAATACACTACCAATGTTGGACAAGCCTGGTTTAAGTAGTCCATAGCTGAACATAATGCAACATGGTCATATGTGCACAACTGGCCCCTAAACAGTCTGTTGTGCTCACTATGAAAATTTAAAGCAGTGATAGGACTAAAGCCCAGGATACTGTCCATCACAGTGAAAGTACTGAACCAGTACACTATATGGTACTACAGTGTTAGGTCAGTATGAAAGGATGTTGACAACTGCATGCAAAGTATCCCATGCAAACCCTGCAGGCACAGTATAATCCCTGTTGTGTTCAGACACAAAGCAGTTGGCCAGTAAGTACACAGCATGACACCCAACACACAACCATAAACGTGAGATATTGTTGAAGTTCACACTCATCCACAAATGTGGTGGACTGCAGAGTTCAACATATGGAAAGCTCACACTGGGCATGCTCGCACACTTTGATAAATGAGACATATGTCAGACAACATGCCATGGAAAGCCTGAACTGGGCATGCTCACACACTTAAGCCATATCTCAGTTTAGCAGTTGGCCACACATATCTGATATTTGTATGTGTTATTCCAGGAACCAACCACATTACAGCAATCTGCCCAGTGCACACAGTTAAATGACTACAGAGACATAAGTGATATAGTGGATCCCTCTCATATTCAAACATCTTCCACAGATACACAAGTTGTTCATAGAAACAGGGAATGCTATGGCAATAAAGACCTGAAAACAGTCTATCAGCAACAAATATTGTGCATCTGACAAATAAACATATGGGTGTAGAGGTCAATACTAGGCTGTTTGCCCTAGGGAATGAAAGCTTAGCCAGAGTGTGCTTGGCGTCTGCATCCCCAGTACAGTAGGCTACTGTGCCACTGTAAAGTAGGTCACATAAGGCACCGTTTGAGGCTAGTGTGCTGTGCCTCCGTCAAGCAGGGACAAAGTGGAGATCCCAGGGGTTGAATTTGCTATGCCACATCCATGTTGTTGGTGTGTGCTGGAAGAGGGTTGGTGAGGACCTCTAACAGTAAGTGGGTGTCAATAACAGACTGAGGGGAGCCTTATCTGCAGTGTCTGGACAATTTCACTGTCAACACTTTGTCGTGATGATTATGAGGGATTGAAGTGTCATGCCAGTACTGTTCAGAGATGTCCTCCCTCTGTGGGCTACTGCTCTGCAATGTATTAGCTCACTCCATCTGTTGGACAGCTCATATATGGCTGGTGTACACCTGACAGGGTGTCCTGTTGTGGAGGAGTCATGGGTATATTTGGGATAGCATGATCAATGCAAACCTTCCACATGCTCATAGAATGCAATTGTCAAGGATTATGCAGAGTGGCCTGTATACTCCCCCAGCATGGGTCCTTTGAAGTCTTCCACTCCAGTCTTCACAAGTGCAAAGTCTGCTTTTGATAAATACACTTTGTTTGCAGTGACAACCTTGCCTGGGGGTGGGGATGGGATATGGATGTCCAGGGAAAGGTAGGTATGGTCAGATATCAACAATGGTGGTCTACCTCTGGTGTGGAACAGTGAGTACCCATGTTGCAGATGGTCAGGTGCAATATGTATTCCCCCTTGTGGCTGTGGTGAGTGGTCCTGCCATAGCACATGGACTCACAAATTGTAGTGGCTGTAGGGTAATGTTGTAGAGGCCTGAGTAGTTCCCACACACAATATACCTGTACCTGACATTAACAACTGGAATGGTGTATGTGAGCACCTTTATATCTTGGCACTGTTCCCAGGGAAGAAAAGTGTGTGTCCCGGATGTGGAAGGGGTGGTCTGAACTGGTTGTGTTGTGTGTTACAGGTCCTGTGGTCACGAAGCATGGTATAAAACATAACCTGCCAGTGCTGATGTGCATATCTAACCCTGAAGTAGGTGGCTGCAAATGCATATATATGCTATCCCCCACCTGACAGGTAGTAATAGATGTACATACCTCTGTATAAATAATGATGTCAGCACCCTATAAATACTGCAGGTGCAGAACAGATGCCCAGTAATTTGGATAGTGCGCTCTGCTAATGCGTCTCCCTCAAGTGTCATAATATAGTTAGGTGGGGGTTTGAATCCTGCAAACGCTCAGTGTGTGTGTTTGGGTGAGGGGGGTTAGTGTGTGTGCAGTTCTGTGTGAGAAAAATGTCCCTTTTGGCAACTAGGAGAACACACTACAAGATGCACATTCCCCTTTCTAAACACTGATGATGTCAGCACCCTATAAGTACAGCAGGAGAAGGGAAACCTCCCAGTAATGTGAAAAGCACACTCTGCTAATGCATCCGTCTTGAGTGTCATAACATAGGTAGGGGTTTGAATCCTGCAGATGCTCTGTGTGTGTGTGTTTGGGTGAGGGGGGTTAGTGTGTGCAATTCTGGGTGAGAAAAATGTCCCTTTTGGCAACTAGGAGAACACACTACAGGATGCACATTCCCCTTTCTAAACACTGATGATGTCAGCACCCTATAAGTACAGCAGGAGAAGGGAAACCTCCCAGTAATGCGAATAGCGCACTCTGCTAATGCATCCATCTTGAGTGTCAAAACATAGTTAGGTAGGGATTTGAATCTTGCAAATGTTCATTGTGTGTGTTTGGGTGAGGGGGGGTTAGTGTTTGTGCAATTCTGTGTGAGAATAATGTCCCTTTTGGCAACTAGGAGAACACACTACAGGATACACATTCCCCTTTCTAAACACTGATGATGTCAGCACCCTATAAGTACAGCAGGAGAAGTGAAACCTCCCAGTAATGCGAATAGCGCGCTCTGCTAATGTGTCTGTCTTGAATGTCATAACATAGTTAGGTAGAGGTTTAAATCCTGCAAATGGCAAGTGTGTGTGTGTGTGTGTGTGGGGGGGGGGGTGAAAGTAGGGTGTGTGTAATTACATGTGTGAGAAAACTGACTCATTTGGCAACCAGTACAACACACCAGCTGCTGCATATTCCAATCTCTACACAGAGATGATGTCAGCACCCTACAAGTACAGCAGAAGAGGGCAAATCTCCCAGTAATGCAAATAGCATGCTCTGCTACTGCATCTCTCACTACTGTCATAGCACAGTTAGTTATGGCTTTGAATTCCACAAATGCCACGTGTGTTTTTGTCACACAGAATGCCCATGTGTGTGGGTTGTTGTTCACAATAATGCATGACATCGATTAAACCAGTAATGGTAATGCACACAGATGATTTATGTGTGTGCCAAATACACATATATACCTGTGACCTTCAATAGTTCCCATGTCTGACGCCTGCCACTTGCGAATACTTGGTATTTGCACTGGATAACATTATGACTGTGGTTTTCTGTGCGGGTGCTGCATGTGGTATGTGTATATACAGTGTGAGTTGCATATGGTATCATCCTAGCAATGAGGGATACACATCTGGTCTGGGGCATATAGTCTACATGTTGTTGATGAACAGGTGCTGCATGTTTTCACCTGTTGTGGGAGTGGTAACAAGTTGTTCCATAGCAATGCAGTGACTACATGCTAGGAACCTTTCAGCTAGGGTGTTGTAGCTACAGTAATTCATCAGCATTCAGTAATAGTTCAGCATTCTTGGTGAGGGTATGATGCCAACCAAGGTCAGGGTCATACCAGCCTGTGCCACATGCTCAGAGAGCCCTTCTATGTTCCCTATCATGTAGTCCAGGGAGGTACATCACAGGTCAACCATAGTGGCATGGACCATGACTGAGTCATATGTGTCCATGCCTCTGAGTGACCTGTATGCTTGTGTTATGTGGTGGACCATAGTGCCCTACGGGCATATCACTGTGACCTTCACCTTGTCCAGCCTGGTGAGCGGGACCTCACTGTACTGGACAATAAAGGTAACTAACACAACTGTAGCAGGTGTGTTGTCTAGCCATACAGGCTGTGACTGTTTGGCACACAGGATTTGTGTGCTATGTGTTGCATGTGCTGTGTTCCAGCTTAACGTATGCCTGTGTGCCAGCTGCAGAGGTGTCTGCTGCTCAGGCAGGATGCTATTCTGAGGCTCCACGAATGCCCCAGTGTGTTCATGTGTATGAATTGCTGTCAGTGTAGGTCTACATCAGACTGGTATTGTAGTCACTGTAGTATTTCATGCCACCTGACAGGTTATGCCAGTACTGGGTTCAGATTGCTTAGTCCCCAGTTTGGCTATGTGGTTGCATCTCATACATGTGTTGTACATCCATGTGTAGGGGGGAGAGGGTTGATTGTGTACATGTGGCAGCTGTGACATTGCCACATGACTCACATATTCCACAACTGTACCATAGAGGTGACTGACAAGTGACCTTTGCACATGCTACCATAGTATTGTGATTGCCATGGTGATTAACAGCACATAGGGCCAATGGGGAACAAGGTACAGAAGGTGAGCATGTGAGGGTGTAGTGCCTGTGATTAGTTAGTACTGTCATATATGACTGCTCACATGGTCAAATGCCAGGTAAGTCATATGCAATGTGTCACAGGCAACGTACATGCAAACAGGACAAACAGTGATGTTCTGTCAAGTGAGACATGGACATACATATAGTAAGCTATGCAGATGTCACTAGGAGTCCACAGAAGCTCTGTAAATCTGCATTGCAGGTGGGATCAGTATTCCAGGGTAACTGCAAGCAAACATGCATGCAAACAAAGCTACAGTAAGCAGGGCTGCATGTAGTCCATTGTACAACAAACAAGCTGTACCACTTCCAGTAGGTAACAGTGCAAATATGCAGGCACTATACACATGTACATGGAAATACACAGGTCAGATGGCCAGGGTCCAGTCTCAGCGCACACAAATGTACAGACCATGTACCATCAGGATGTTCAATAACCGGATGGAAATCCAGGTGCTCATAACTGCAGTAATACACATGTCAAATAACAGACACTGAGCCTTCACTCAGTGGTTCCATACTTAGTAGGATGTATGCTACCTGTCCTGCCACCACAGTATCCCTGACATTTATGGGGACTCTCCCTCCTGTGAAAGTTAGTTTTGTGTGTTGGGGCTGTCTAGCATGGTATGAGATGTGAGCTTGCAGTGCTAGGGTGCTCCTGTGTGTCCTGTACCAGTCGTGTAGTACTGCACACTTATCAACATCTTCAAACATCCGCATTGCAGAGTCCAGTGTGGGCAACATGCCACTTTCAGTTTACATGTCCATCATTGCGTATCAATACTTCCATTACCTTATCCCCTGTGCCACCTATGTATGTGGCCTTCTGTTGACATCTTTACCACCAGTATGCAAACATGTGCAGATGATACACTATGGTACTTACCATGGGTGTAGAAAACAGTACAAGACAATCATACCCTTACTGCATCAGGCATGCTGGGATATACCCACAATTATATCAGCACACAGTACTGTTAACAACATGATACTATTACTACACGTCTATGTAGTCACCCTGTGCATCAGCAACATGTTAACCTGTACCTGCACTGATGTTACAGATTGCAGGAGGTGGCACAGTTCCATCATATGCACAGGGTGTGAACTTGGTATGCCTGAGTCTGCCACTGATACCACCAATTGACATGTATGTGTATGTGTGTTGGTGAGGGACAGCAGTACAAGGTGGGCCAATGTTTATGCAGTGTGTGCGTGTATGCAGTTGCCCTAGGTGTTCTCAATTCGCATGTGTGTATGGATGCACGCAGTTCCACCTCATGGCTGCCATATACCGGTGTTTGTGGACAGCCACAGACTGTACCTGCCAGGTCATACAGATCAGTGTCTCTGGCCACGGACACGGTACCCGTGCCTTGCAGGGGTGCTACGGACTGTATCCGGTACCAATCCAGACTGGGTACTGTCATCAGAAGCAGGTGTTCATTGACTGGACACAGATCCCTGTTGGGCCTGTCCAGAGCCACGTGCACATGGTCTCCTGGGGCGGTCTGATGACAGCACAGACCCAGCATTGCTGGGGCTGCTGCTGGCACTATGGGGGCGGCCGCATCCCTGTTGTCATCTGCAACGACTGCCAGCTGCTGCTGTTGCTGGCATACGCCCACGTCGACGTCTCAACCGTCCACCATTGCCCAGGCTCATGGACATGTAGTTGTGGAACTGATCTAATATGTCCCCACAATGTCTGTCTATGACAGCGGTGAAATTACGGATGGCAGCTGCAATGTCACGCATACTGTCAGTCATGGCTGTGCGACATGCTGTCAGCTCCCTCAGACCCTGTCTGGTGTACCGTTCCATATGTGGCTGTGCCTGCATGACAGCCCGAAACATAGCTGAGGTTGTAAGACCTCTGTGGGCACGTCTGACAGGGTCAGTACACCCACGGATGCTCCCACGAGAACCCCTGGACATCTGTCTGTGTGGTACCATCTCAGGGCCATGCCCATGGCTGCTGTGTGGGGAAGCATGTGCCACAGATACCACATTACCCTGGTCAATGCCCGCTGTATCCTGTCCATCACCTAGGGACATTGGTGACAAAGGATGTATTGGCAGGATGACTGTGCGCATTGATGGGGTTGACAGCTGTGTACTGTCAATTGGCTGACCAATGACGGACCCTGGCACACCTTCCTGTGCCATTACACAGATGTCATCATTATCAGTACCCGTGGCAGCTGATTCAGGTTCCCTGCTGCATGACACCACAGCAGCACCAGAACCTGTGGGAGGGAAACAGGAAACACAGTTTACAATGTCTACACAATGTTACCAGTGATGCACACATGCACACATGCACACGTGCACAGGTGCACACATGCACACGTGCACAGGTGCACACATGCACACATGCACAGGTGCACACATGCACACATGCACACATGCACAGGTGCACAGGTGCACACATGCACACATGCACACATGCACACGTGCACAGGTGCACACATGCACACATGCACAGGTGCACACATGCACACATGCACACAGTCGCACACTTGCACACAGTTGCACACTTGCACACTACTCAGTGTGTGAGATATCAACACACAGACACAGACACACCTGCATGCATACACAGAGCACTACTGAGTGAGCCTAATATTACTATTACTATCAAGACTATTAAAGGTATTGTTAATACACACTCACCAGCATGGATAGGCTGCATTGCTGTTACACCGGAGGGACCTGCAGAAGTGAGGAAATTAATGTCAGTGGGCACAACTGTGCCATTGTTACTGAGTATGATACAGGCCAGTAGTACAACAGTTGCCTTTTACAGGTCAGCTGCTGATATTGAGAATATCACACTTGCACATTAAATACTATGATGACAGCTACAAACCAAGGACACACCTCACACATGCATTAACTACCAGTGTACACAACAGTCAACTATACATATGGCATATTACCTGCACGCTCGTAGTCATGGTGCTGTGTGGCTCCAGCCTCCATCATAATGCAGGCCTGCTGCTGTTGTTGTTGGTGGGCAGGAGCCACAACACTTAGGAGTAGTCCCTCCAGTCTGGTGAGTGTGGGATGTGTAGCCACCCCACCACCTGTGGCAACCTGTTGCCTGTGGATATCCGATGCAAGCTGATGGACATTTCTGATTAAATCACTGCAGTGATGTCGTACCTGCTCATATGTCCTATTATGCATGCCTATGTCATTTACCCGACGGACCAGGTCTTGCCACAGTGCAGCCCTCTCCTGCTGATTCTGTCTGGTGCGGGAAAAGAGTATTGCATAATCCCGCACCAGGCTCTGGTGTATTTCCTCATCCTCGGCTGCAGAGTATGCTGGATTGTGCTGGTGAGCCATGATCCTGAAAAAGGAAATAAAATTATATCAGCAAAATACGTCAGCAGAATTTGGCACACATACTACACATGCTACTCGACTGTTGTGATACAACATATCTCCCATATATAGCATCTGTCTGTCTATTGGTGGATACACATGTAAATGGCCAGGTATCAGTGCTCAGCCAACAACTGTGCAACAGTACCTGGCACATTCCATACGACATACTACCAAACCACAGCAGTCAGCACACTGATTCAGGTCCAAAGCACCTCCTCATTCTGGGGGTTTATATCGAGGTACTGTATGGGGTACATCATCAACTACTGTGATCTGACCACAAACTATTCGCCCTGGATATGCATATCCCACCTCCACCACCAGCACAAATGACTACAGTGAATAACATTTCAAACGCAAACTTTACACTTCTTAAGACTGAGATGTTATCCTTTAAGCCCACTGGGCCAGTGGTAGCCACAACCCACAATGCTGACTCCTTAAATGATTTCTACGGACATCTCCGAGAATGCATGGATCATGCTATCCCATATAAGACCAAAACACTCTCCACAAAGGGACAGCATCCTGTCTGGTGGACCCCAGCCATAGACAGATTGTATAACAAAAAATGGAAGCTACTGCAAGACAGAGCATAATTCCATAAAGGGAAGGCATGTCTGATCAGCACTAGTAAAGAGCTATGTTCTCTCATACAAACATCCATGGGCAACTTTGAGAGGGAAATCACCGAGGACACTACAGATAACCACAAGGCCTTCTTCAGTTATGTTAGAAACCTGGTCAGAAACCCTCCAATATGCTCATAGTTAGTACACAACAACAAATAATTCACTGAACCCACAGATATTGGCAACATTGTGGCAGACAGGTTCAGTGCAATTTTCCCTCCTCCCTCTCCCCCAAATGAAGACATACTTATCCCAGCTGAATGTAACCTCCCTGTCATCACAGATGTCCAGGTGAGAGCCGCCCTCAGAAAGGCAAAAAACACAGCATCAATGGGACCTGATGGTATCCCTGGTTGCATGCTACAAGAACTCCAAGAGGAGCTAAACCCACATATAGAAGTGCTATGTAACACTAGCCTGACTACAGGATATGTACCTGTACACTGGCATACAGCAGCCGTGGTTCCACTCCACAAAGGAGGCACCTCTACATACCAATACAATACAACACAATACAATACAATACAATACAATATGCTATTGCCCCTGGGACTACAGCAGCATACTGTTCTGCTACCCTGACCATTGTGACACATGTGATGTGATGGTACCTGCTCCTGTCAAACAGTTACACAGGGTGACTCATATGGCATATTACCTATCTAACATTCAGCAGGGGTATGTGTGACATGTACTCATGGGGACTCTTGCTTCTTAATGCTGTGTGGTTTATTGCAGGGTATGTCTTATCTGTGGGTAGGAACCTGTACCTCCGCCATGTGCTCTCTACTGTGGTGTCAAGGACGACACACAGCAGTCATTTAGGCTGTGGATGGTGTGAGGTGTTACTATGGTTGTTGGACATCTATCATGGGTGTGACTTAAGTATGTAAATCCTGGAGTGGTAACCTCTATGTGGGTTGTATGTGTGCACTCTGTGGTGTTGTCAGTCACTGTGCATTGGTAATGTGTTTGAGTGCATTGTCACAGTGCCGTACATGTCACTGTGTCCTTCTCCATATCTGTAGCTGTCATGTGAGGTACATACCTTGGCAGCCATTGTGTGGTGTGGAGGGGTACACTGACCTACATGTCCATAGCTGACACACCATGTCTGCTGACACATACCATGTACAGGTATTCCAGGAATAGTGTGCCACTGTGACTATCATTGGGGGGACTATTGTACACGTTTATGACCCTGTTCACCCCTGACACATGCAGTGGTGGGCAGCCAATCACATATCTGGTGGTTACTGGTGTAGGTGATTTGAAATCGGGTATGATACTCCAGTTTCGACACTGGTGTTCACTCCATGCCTTTGTCACCAGACACCTGTTGCAATACATCTGTACACATGTGCCTCACTCAGAATATATATACATCTCTCTCTCTCTCTCTCTCTATATATATATATATATATATATATATATATATATATATATATATATATATATATACACACACACATATATATATATATATATATATATATATATATGTCTGTATACATATACACATATATATATATATATCGATGTACATATATTGCTATAGATATGGAGAGGGGGGGAGTGTGACAGAGAGGGGCTGAGAGTGACAGAGGGGGTGGGACAGGGGGAGTGTGAGATAGTCATATACAGTCATATCTGTAGATAGTCAGATCTGTCTGTCTATGTATATGTATCTACATATATCTATATCTGTATGTGTGTATTACATATATTTTGTTTGTACATATCTATCTACATCTGTCTATGTATTCCTACATCCCTCACTATCTATGTATACATATATGCATATTATATATATATATATATATATATATATATATATATATATATATATATATATATATATATATATATATATATATATATATATATATATACATACATACATATATTGACATACATACGTATCCATATTATAGATAGGTATATCAACATGTTTGTTTACAAAACTGTATACACACACTAACATACTGCTAAACATACATAACTGTGAAACCTGCTTTGTACATTGCACTACAACTTACATTCAACCTACATTGATATGTGCACATAGATGCCCTCACATACATATGTATGTACAGCCTTCACTGATAGTTGCTGTATGTCCCCTGCCCTATGCACATCTTCATATACATATAGATACAGTCCAATGACACATATGGAGGGTTCACATTATCTAGACTTTTAAAGTATTACTTTATATTACCTGTGTTTGTCACAGCTGCTTGCGTTGCCTGTTGGATTGGTGTCCTGCTGCTGCTTTCTAGTAGGTTTTGTTGAGTGTTTTTGTTTGTGTATTTTCTCTCTCTCTCTCTCTCTCTCTCTCTCTCTCCCTATCTCCAGAGGGTGCAATGAACGTATTGCATGTGTGGACTGGGAGTACAGCATGCTTTTCTAGGTATCTGTATATGCCCATGTGATGGCCTCTGCACCAATTGTTAGCCAGCATTTGCTAATTGCATGCAGCCAGTTGTGTACTGATTGCAGTTCTCACTGTGATTTCAGGACAGTACTATAAAAAGGTATGTGAGATATGCGTAGCCCTTTCAGAGTTTAAGGGCAGGGACCATGCTGGTATGCTGTGGGCACTGTTCTGTGAGTGTAAAGGTTAGTATCTCTCTCATATTTCCAGCTGTGTTGTAGATTAACATTTCTCCATTCATTTCTCGAGTTTCCTGTACTAAGTGTGTATGTACACTGACACCTAAGACTACTACTACTGTTAATGTGGGGGTGTGTGCTTTCCTGTGGGACATGTGGTGTAACTGGTATATAGCAGTGGCTCTTGCACTTTGTTGCTATGGCTTCGATATTTGCCCTTTACATTCACTACTTGTATGCCTGCTAGGTGTCTTGACTGAAGTGTGTTGCTGTGGCTTTCCTATTTTCCATGTACATTCACACCTTGGAATGCTTGCTATATCTGCTACGGTGTTACTGCATGCAGTGTGGTCTGGCCATGGTGTGGGCCTTGACATCTATTAGGGTATTTGAGTATGCTGCTGAGCAGGCCCCAGAGACTCTCAGGTTCATCTTTTATCTGCCTCATGGAATGGTACATATCAGTGGGGTACACCCATTAAATTGTCTGGTATTCTGCAGTTGTGACTGTGGGTTAGCATGAGCATATGTATTACTACACTATTTCTGATGTGCAAGTGGTGCATACTTTCAGTACTTCATAGTTACCATTGCATGTGTTGTAACACCTTTCTGCCTACTGTTTGTACATTTCACAGGGAGTCTGTGGGGCATCCCTGTAACTCAGTCACTGTTGCTATGTCTAGGCTTTTAACTAGTCTTATATGGCAGTGTCAGACCTCTTAACTGTACAGATATTTGCAGGATGTCCACATTTTTGCCTCATATTTTGGTCCATATCTCATAAACAGCTTTTTCTAGCAAATCACTCAGGGCTCAAGTCAGACTATAGTGACAAACATTTCAGTTTCAGTCTTCGTACCCTTCCAAAAATCCAAAATAATGCAAAACCTGTTACTCTATGAACTGTCTAAGTTTGTCGGAGCAATATTTGAAATGTGTCCCTGTTTTTGGGCCTTTGCTCCACATTTTTTATTATTTAGTCTGGATGTGTTGCTGTAAGAGGTTGTGGGGTATGGGCAGTGATTATCCTGCTGTGAGTATGTGTGTGGCTGGCAAGGTGCTACAGTGACATTATTACCTACTAGCTACCAAGTAGCATGGCTGCTTCTGTTCACACACTACTATTCTGGAAATCCACTACATTTGACAGTAAATATACATGACATGCTTTGTGTACTACACATCCTATATTCCCTTTACATTCATTCCTACTATTGCATGATATATTTATTGTAGCACAATGTTCTTATATAGCAGTCATGGATTAGTGGTAAGTCATGCATACTACTGTTTCCAAGGTCCTGGGTTCGGGACTGACAGTGGGATTTTATTTTGCTTTTGAGCAGACTACAGGCCTTGTCATTCAGAGTGACTAAGGTACTTTTAAGCAGTTGTAACTGGGTTAGCTCTGGTTTGCGTGGAGCTCACGCATGCTCACTGGCATTCAGCTCTGCGCATACCTGCTTACAACTGCTTAAAAGTGCTTACTCTTGCGCACACCCGCCCTAGTTTCTTTGAAAGAAATGAAAATGGGGAGACAGGAAAGTGGTGAAAAAGGGGTCACAAAGAGGGTAGGACAGTAGGGAAACAAGCTCGGGTTTTGCAGGAGGGATGTAGGTAAGGCCCATAGCTGCACATTTCTTCATCAGCAACAGCTGTGCATATGTTTGTAATTTGGTGTGACATTTGAAACCTTCCACCCCTGAGAGAGGTGTAAGGACAACAATAATACTTGTTGGACAGCCAATTGTAATTGACAGTTTCCATGTCCAGCAGACATGTGTGCAAAATGGGCAGCTATGTATGGGGTGTAATTTTTTTGTGGGTACAGTGCCCCTTTTTTTTTCAGGTGAGAGTGGTATGTCAGGTATAGGAAGTCGGTATAGCTGAGGAGGTAGGTTGGGTAGGTTAACAGACAAGATAAACAAGATGCATACAGGGGCAGTGTATGACACATTTGGGGGGGTTACACAATTGATGGGGACGGATGTTTAGATATCTCGAGCCCATGAGCCCACAGATGGCAACAGTGGAACTGAGATCCCCACCCATGGGCAGTTGCCACTGTGCCTTCACTGCCCAAGACGGGGCTGTGCTGGGGGCTGTGTAGGCCGGGCAGCAGGCACACCCATTAGTTGTGCCACCCATGCCTCAAGCTGGCGTAAGGGCCCAAGAACAGCGTCTCGGATCTCTCTACGCACCACAGTCCAGGCATTATGGAGGGTGAGTGGATGTTCTCCTCCGGCCACACTTGCAGAGGGGGAATGAGCCCCATCCCCTGCAGCGCTTCCACCTGCAGGTGGCACAGGGCCACTGGAGGAGGGTCCGGCCTGGGCACTACTGCCAGGTGCACTCGCCAGCTGAGGAGGGAGAGGTGGGTCTGCTGGAACCCGCCTTCCCTGTCGTCCTATGTTTTGCATTATGTTATGACAGTTTGGTTTAGCAACGTACAATACCATTCACAATTAGTTGTAACAGCATGCATTAGTATTCCCATTAACCAAACACCCATATATTCAAACCATTAAACAGCAAGCATAACACATGCATAATTTGAACAGCAATACACAATCCAACAACATGCAGGGTTGATTGATGGCAACAGGCCATCAGGTTTGGATGTATGAACAGGGCAGATGCATCAACGTACATGCAAATATGTATGAATCAACAGGACAAATGTCCAGGGGTGTTAATTGTAATTGCACATACCAATTTCACGTGGAATGGATTATATGTGGTTATAGGGTAGGGTGAAGAAAATGTAATTAGCAACTTCAAATACTAATGCATATTCTGTACATTTCTACTAGCTGCAGATATATACACACTACAGTTCTGCCTACAGTTTCCTATGTGATAACTACTTCAGGTTGGTGATAGGAATGTTACTGCTACATCAATATACATTTTCATTTTTATTCATGCACATTCATATCTGGCTCTGTTCAGCTACATCATCCTGCTACATTTGCTTTATATAGCTATAAACAACTGTGGATCTTTGGTATTTCAGACAACCATACTGTCTGCATATTCCAGACTGAGAGCAACATATCCAGATTTTGGGACACACATTCCAGCTGCGGTACCATATTCAACACAAGTTACTGTTTGGTTCTGCCTGTCACATTCATTTCATTCTGTACTGACTGCAGTATACTTTATTCAGGAGTTATTACTACTTTATTGGTGGATTCATACCTCTTTCTCACACTCTCTCACTTGGTTTATTTTTACAATTCAGGATGGTACTTAATTCTAGGCTTTATTGACATGTTTTACCTGTAGTTATAACAATCCTTTCCAACAGTCTCACTTCTGTCTTGTTTCTGTATTTCAACAGGGATATATTTCACACATGTGTTTTACTCAGCTTCTGCAGCTGTACTTTTCAGCCTGCTGCAGGTTATGTACTATTATATTACAAGTGGAACATCTTTATTTCAGACTTGTTTCATTTTTATGTTTGGATTACAGGCTGCATCACACTTTTGTAATCAAGCAATACTTGCAAACCCTCTTACACTGTTACTTGCACATTTTATTAATTAGTGACTACACTGCACTCTTTTGCTAACTGTCATACTTATATATTTATTTACAGTTACAGGGAGAGAATTACTGACCTGCCTGGTGGCGCAACCATGCCAGCCTATCGCCATAAGCTCGATGGTTCACAGAACGGACACCTGCAGCTGTAATATAAATAAAGTAATATTGGAATACACATCTCCATAATATCAGCTAGGTTCATTTCTTACATAAATAATTACATGTAACTTACTCAGTAGTGGGGCGTTGCGCATTTGCCGGGCCTCCTGGATCCAATGGTTCAGTTGGTCCTGCTTCCATCTCTTCAGGTCTGCATGGTCATGACGGACTTGCTCACCAGTCCTTGGTATCCCTGTGGCACTGGTGAGATCATGAGCCAACTGGTCCCATGCCTCAGCCCTATATGCTCCCCACAGGACCTGGCCCTGCATGAGTTGGGCCTCATGACTGTGGACAAGGAGCCAAACCATATATTTGGACTCCTCAATGCCCCACCTCTGTGCTCGGAAGCAACTACCCTCACCTACACCTGACATCCTGGCTGCAAGTTGGTTCTACTATCGGTTATGCTGTGTATTCCCACCTATGGGGCTTATTTATGCCATTTTTCCCACACATATCTGTGATTGGCCATTTTGGAATTGTATCAGCTTCACAAAACCTGCTTTGTCATGCTCCTCTTTCTATTCATTCCTATATATATGCTATTACTGCATTTCTAAGTGCAACTGTCATGGCTTAGTGGTTCAGTACTTTGACTATGGTGCATGGTATCCTGGGTTCGAACCTGGCCATTGCTTTTAATATTTTATGTCTGTCTACACAGGCTAGGAGGTGTGTCTGTGTAAAGGGAGTTTTGATACAGCTTGCTCAACGTTGCCCGTTGGTTAGCTTATTGGCACGCCGCGCAGCTCCGCGCAAATGGGCTATGCTGGTTTATGCGTCATTTGGCTGTCAGCACGCATATTACGCTCAGCTCAGCTATGGGCACACAGTTTCAGCATGTTAAAACACTGCTCAACCCTGGGCACTCATTTTACACCTGTTAAACCACTGTTCAAATACCGGCACTCATTTTAAACCTGTAAAAACACTGCTCACCTACAGGCAGATATACTCAACTTGTTAGACTGTAGCTCAGCTATAGGCACATCTGACATTTTTTTTTTATTATCTCACATTTCTTCAAAATACGTGGCCCATTTCATTACATTTTACATAAAATATAATTTTATATGTGTACATATATGTCAGGGACTTGTTTCGTGCTTATTTCACTAAAAATAAAAATTGATGTTGTCGGGGCTCGAACCATGACTGCCTGCTCTTCAGCCGACGTCTCTACCGCTACGCTATTGCTTTTTGGCTTACTTTGCATACTTAGTTCTTATATGCTTTTCCACTGACTGCTAACTGTGGCTAAGCGCCGGGCACGCCCGTGCAAACGAGCGCACGCACCGGCAAACATCTTTACAATTTAAATAAAAAAAAATCAGATGTTCATTTCTACATTTTATGTTCATAGTCTGTGGGGGCATGTATTGTGTTGTGTTTATTCACATTTACACGGACTCTGTCATGGGGTTTACTTTTGGGACTTTTACTCTTCTGGGGGCGTGTCCGTTTGCAGGGCTCGGCCTACGGACACACCCCCTACTGTCTTCCACGGACCGTGTTAGCCTTAGGTGTGATTCAGCATGCCCTCATGCATATGCATGACATGCTGACGTCACACCGTTTAACTGCAGCCTCCGTGTAAGCCTTGTAACTCTTACACGGAGGCTTCGTGAATCCTGCCCCATAAGTTTGGAAACACCAGTCAATATCTGTAAAGAAATTGCATTTATTTTTTCAGTAAGATGTAATCTAAGAGGTGTTTTGAGCAAACTGGCTTGGTCAATTCTCCTAGTATATTCAAGAATGTATGCTGGTGCTATTCTCAAAAATTCAGTCTAACAGCCAGCAGCAGTGCTATTGACCTGTCCAACTGAATACAGTCAATGTTCTTCAGGAAATAACTTTGATTTCTAGTCTGTAATTTATTTTTTTGGGGGGGTACAGTATCTCATATGCAGATGTTTGAATTTGAGGGTGCTAAACAGAAAGATTACCAGTATAAGACAGGAAACCAATCATATTTATTTAGTGTGGTACAATTGTTTTATCTTGTTTTATCTTAGATTCACACTAAGTTTAATTCTAGATAACTGAACTTCAAATTAACTCATTAACCTTAAAGTTAATTTAACCCTGAGGGGTCAGAGGCTTGTAATTTCAACTGCCATTTCATTTCTTTAACTTCTAAATGTGTCTTCATATCACCCCCCAGGGTCTAGGGTTTATACTAATGATATCCAGTATCACAAACTTAAGCATAGGTGACGGGGGCAATTTCTTGTCTGTTTCTTCAGCAGCATTGCTGTACAGAAGGCACAGTTAGTAAGAAAAAAGTTTGTAGGCGGTTAATTGTTCACAGGATAAAGAAAGGTTTGTGTGTTAAATATGTTGCTCTCAGAGCTGGCACTTGTGCTCACATTCCTAATATGGGTTAGGAAGTCCCATGAATGGATACTATTTTATTATTGGTTAGTAAATTTTGTTTTACTTCTTGTTGAAAACACTTCCAAATCTACCTAAACTTAAAAAAAAAAAGAAAAATTGGCTTTATTAAATGATCCATGCAATATAAAACATTCAAGAAGCTGAATCCTAAAAAACATGTGCATTTATAGATGGAAGAAGAAAAAGTTTGTGTAAATGCCTCCTGGTTTGAAAAAAAAGATACCAGGTGAGATACTTTATAAAATGTGAGAAAGGAAGAGGCCTGAGGGTGGAGCCTTAGAGAACATCTTGGTGTACGGAGACTGTAACTAAGCATTTGTTGGTACCAACTAATCTGCAGACTTGGTTGCAAAAGCTAAAGATAACCCATGGACCACTACAAAATATTATTAGAAAACCCAAGATGAGCCAGTTTTTGGAGAAGCAGGGAGTGGCATCTGGTAGTGAAAACAGATTTTAGATACAGAAGGATTGCTTTAGTGAGTTTAATTAGCTACAGGCTGATGATTACATGATTGATAAGGCTATATATAGATTGTAGTAAGCATGCTATAGCTATGATGGATCCCATGATGTTTGTTACAGATAATTATTTCATGATATATTCCAGTTTGTATTTATATATAAATTGTTCAATTGGCAAAGAAAATGCAGGTTGTCTACAGGATAGAGATCATCAGTAGAGGACTGAGAAGGAATCTTGGTATGTGGTAAGATAAGAACATGCTTCGAACTAAAAGGCAGTCAGATGGTGGAGATGAATAGGTTAAACAGGTGTGCAAGTCTAATATATAAACACTTTGAAAGCTTTTTTCCAGCCTTTGAATTTGTGACTTCTGAACTGTTGTGAAGTACAATGAGAGTGTTGAATGGCTTTGTGAAGTCTGATGCAGAGGGAGCTGTTGGGTAGGTTACAGTAAGGTCACAAATGACTGACTTTAATGTATATTTTAACTTGAACTGCTTGCAAATAATCTAAGTAGAATTTTAGAAAAGCTGGCAGTAGACATATTTAAAAGGTCAGTCCTTAGTAACTTGAGGAAGTGAGTATTCCACACTTACTTTAAGTCTTCTGAACATCTGAAGCATTTATTATTAGCTGATTTTACAAACATTACTTTAAACTTGCATGTACCTATGGCAAATAATAAACCTCATTTAAATATGTTGTTTTGTCTACAAACAAGGATAAGATGTCAGTATCTGAGATGGTTTGCTAGAAATGCTCATTTAGTGACTACATTTCTGTACTATAAAACTGTTCATTTTAACCAATAAATTTTATTTAAAAGCATACCTATGGAATGTGAACCTGCAGAATGTGATAATCCAGAGCATATAACTGCTAGAAGTTTTGAATCTACTTCATGACATACCACTATTAATATATTTATTAAATGTAATAGTGTGGTAGAGGGAAAATAAATGTAGGGATTACTAGACCCAGCGATGTTGTTATACCCATAGCAGTTTTTGGAAAATTTAACTGATATTTATACACAGAGACAAAAGAAAATATCCTAAAACACAGGCTAGGGTACATATTTTGCTGGAAAAAGTATTACACTCTGTAAAATTAATCCCTAACTTAACACATAATGAGATAATTGAACAAGACTTTGTCCAATTTAAAGATCTACGAAAGTTATGGAGTAAAAGCTTCATCCAGATATACCACCATAAACATAACACCAGCAAAGAAAAAGGTATATAGCTAGAAGACCCTAAAAGAAGCTATGACATGGTTCTGTGTAGAATGGCTTAATAAATCTGAGACTGTGTCTTGAGAAAGGAGCTAGTTAAAATAATAAAAAGAGTGAGTGTAGAGATTTAAAGGCAAGGCAAATCTTGCCAGAAGTAATCAGAGAAGTCAGTGTGGAGTCTGACAAACACTGACTGACTTATAGTTAGCAGTACACTAAGAGTGGTGGATATAGACACTGAGGAAAAACAGGGGAAACTTACATTAAAGAAAAACAGAAGTAGGAATTTAAACAAAGTTCTAAGCTTCTCCCTGCTACATTAAAACATGTAGCTAATCACAATCCAAAGCTTGACTCTGAGTAAGAAAATATGAAAAAATCCTGAAGGAGATACAATTACTCCAGCAGAAGAAAATTTGTATAATTTGCCTTTTGTAGGTGTTGAGCTTGATAAAGGGAGGTGCCTGTACCTTTACATGAAGAGGAAGAGACTGCCACTTCCACTCCATGTCTGAATATAGATGCTTGTTTTGCTGACTTGACTGATTTCCAGATAAGCCTTATCACTTTCAAGATAGCTGAGTGGGAAGACAATATCAGAGCTATAGGGAATATAGAAAGAATAGATATGGAGCCAAAGGATTAGAACAACCCCAATTCATTCTCATAATTTGAGCTAAGAAATGATCTGCTGTACAGGTTAGCCAAAGACAAAGAGCACATACAGAGCCTGTTGTTACTCCCAAAGCCTCTTAGAACACTTGTAATAATAACAGCACATAGCCAGTTTTATACTCAGGAATAAGGACATATTCGCAGACTTTCCCAGTAGAATCAGTTTAATCAAACACATCATAGAAACCTGGTAAGAAAGAACATTTGAAACCATGCTAGCTAGCAGAATCCCATAGAAAATGCTTAAGCTTGGGATCATTAAATAAACTGAATGAAACAGCCTGATTGTTCTGATCCCCAAGTCTGAGAGATCTTTCAAGTTTGCATTTATTTCATAAAGTTAAATAGCACCTCTTAACTGGATGTATATCTCTTGCCTCTGTTAGATAAATTGATTGAAAAATTGGGCTAGGCTACTTTTTTGTCTAATTTACACTTAACAAAATGGTATTGCCAAATTTCAGCATCCAAAGAAGCTAAGGAGATGATGACATTCACTACAGCTGATCAACTCTTTCACTACAGAGTTCTGACATTTGGTCTTATAAGAGCACCAACAATAATCCAGTGGCTGATGAACAAGAGTCTTCTAAGTCATGATCTACCTGGATGATGTCAGAATATGATCTGAATTTTGACATAGCCATCTCCATAATGTCATATCCTTTTTGAATTATTTGTGCCAAGCTGTATTAACAAATAACATAGCTATGTTCAACTCTGGTATGGCAGAAGCTTTATATTTGGGCTAATAAGCAGAGATATGGTGAAATCTGATACTGAGAAAGATGAAGTAGTTCATAACTGAACCATTTACTACAAATTCAATTCCAACTTTTATAGTGTTTCTTGCTCCTTGTTACATCCAACCAAGAATAAGGCTCCACTGAAAGTCCAATGGAGAATTCACACTGAGTAAAACATTAGGAAATTTGATAATGTTGCTTTGTTTGGAACATGTTTTTATAACCCTTCCCTCAGTTCTACAAACACTTCTGGAAACACACTGATACCTCCAAAGTGGGCATTGATACTGTATTATCTCAGACAGTAGAAAGTGAGGATCATTGTATACATTAACCACACCTCCCTAATTACCATGCCCACACCTCATCTGAATGCAAATTATTCTTAAAATACCACAAGCATTTCACTGCATATATAAAACATATCCTCTGCATTCTATCTAAACTTACTCTCAGTGGAGACATGCACCCTAACTCTGGCCCCAATTCCTCCAACCTCTCCATAAACCCCCCTCCAAATAGCTCCCCTATCACCCAAATCACACTTAATAAAAAGCCAACAGACCTCCTCATCATGTCTCTTAACATCAGAAGCATCTGTATCAAAATCCAAGACCTCCAGGCATACGTATGCCTGTATTCCTCTGACATCCTTATCCTAACTGAATCTTGGTTAAAACCTCACATCAAAAGTGAAGAAATACTCCCACCTGGATATAACATCCTCCACAAGGACAGAATATCCAGAAAAGGAGGAGGAGTGGCATTGATGTATAAACATCACCTCAATATCCAAATTCTCACCCAGTCAGCTCCCCAGCTTGACAAGGAAGAAATCATCTATGCTACCCTAAAATTAAATCCTAAGAAAGCAATCAACTTAATAGGCTGCTACTTCCCTCCAGGCCAAAATATAGCCCCCCCTTGAAAACCTTTAAAACTGGGCCAATCTCTCCCTACCCCAAGAAACTATCATACTCAGTGACTTAAACATCAACTGGCTATCCTGCAATAGTAAACCCCCAGCACTCCACCTAGAGCTCCATAGCTTCTTACAGCTTATACAATCCCCAACCAGGATAAATAAAACCACCAATAATCACACCATTCTTGATTGGGACCTAGTCAACAAAGATCCTCACTCTTACCTGGCAGGCTCCTTACCTGACTCCCTAAGTGACCACTCCCCAACCTTCCTACTAAAACACTACATAAATATCAGCAAACCCATTGTCCACCAACACATATGCTACAAAGCTAAATTCAACTCCAGCTCCTTCACCACCTCCCTACAAAAAATAAACTGGTCACCCGTAAAATACCTCAACCTAAATGAAGCAGTCCACTACTTTAACAGCACTTTCCTCAACATTCTTAACTCCCATGCTCTCCAAAGATGCACCAAAATCCAAACTAAAAAATCCCCCTGGCTACAAATAAAACACCAAAGACCTTATGAAATCCCGGGATAAAATATGGGAACAATGGTGCACAACCAAAAACCCCATCAGAAGAGGCAACTATTCCTTGAACTATGTAACAAAGTTAAAAAGCAAGTAAAAGCAGACAAAGCCCTTTTCTATCAGACATCCCTAAACTCCTCATCCTCTGCCCAGGGAAGGAAAACACCCCCCCACCAACCACCCCTCTCTCCACCTGTAGCGTAGCTGACTTTTTCAACAAATATTTTACAGAGACGGTTTTATCCCTAACTAAAAAACACTTCCCTACATCAACACCCCCACACCGAAACCACCTCCACCCCTCCCTCCCTTCTTCCTTTCCACAGTACCCACCTCCAGCATAAAAAAACTACTGACAAAACTTAAACCCACAAGACTAGCAGCTGACAACCTGCCCACAGAATACCTAAAAATAGTAGCTGATGTTTTAGCTTATCCCATCTCCATATTAATCAACCGCTCCATATCTGAGTCCTATGTGCCAACCTTATGGAAAATATCCCACATCATACCCCTACACAAAGGTGGCCCCTCAACAGACATCTCCAACTACCGCCACATTGCCATCCTCTCGCCTCTCTCCAAGATACTCGGAAAATGTATCAGCTCACAGAGCTCCAGTTATCTCCTAGGCAATAATCTCCTCTCCTACACACAGCATGGTTTCAGACCACACCATAGCACCACAACTGCTCTGCTCTCCTTCACTAACACCATTCTCCAACATAAAAACAATGGCATTTTTTCCTCTGCTGTATTTCTTGACCTATCGAAGGCTTTTGACATTGTATCGCATGATCTTCTACTCTCTGCACTCTCCAGCCTTTCCTTTTCCATACCTGCCATCAGTTGCTTCCACAGCTATCTACACGGTGCCAGCAGTCAGTTGTCTGGCACAACGATCTATCCCCTCGCCTCTCTGTTACTCTCAGGGTTCCCCAAGGCTCCATCCTTGGCCCCTTGCTTTTCTCCATTTTTACCAATGACCTGCACACCGCCACCAAACATGCCTCCCTCATACAGTATGCAGATGACTCCACTCTCATCTGCTCAGCTCCAGCTCTAACAGAACTACAACAGATCACTCAAGCATCTTTCTCTTCTGTTAAAAGTTGGCTATCAAATGCTCAACTCCTCCTCAACCCAAATAAGACCAGATTCCTCATCTTTCAACCCTTAAAATCTACCCTGGACATCCCCCATTTCAACCTACTTGCCAAAGACAACACTTCCATCTCACCAACAGCCCACACTAAGCTACTCAGTGTACAGATTGACAAAAAACTCAAATTTGGCACTCACATATCACTCACAATGAAAAAGTCCACAAAAAAACTGGGTGCCTTGTATAGAAACCAACAATACCTAACCAAACCAGCCAGAATCTCTACCACAACTTCCCAACTAATCTCAACCCTACTCTATGCATCACCCATACTCACAAATCTTCGACAATCATACCTAAAGAAACTTGAAGCCTGCTACAATAAAACTGCAAAATTTGCGTCAGGGGACTCCCACCACAGTCACCACTGTGTCTCCCTTAGAAACCTAAACTGGCTTGAGCTCCCTCAACTCCTACATCTAATCCAACTTACCTTTGCTCATAAACTTGTAAACCACCCTCTTAAAATTCCCTCGTTTCATACACTTCTCCAACCCTACCAATCCTCCAGACCCCTTTGCTCCTGCAACAAAAATCTACTCCAAATCACCAAACCCAACAACTCTGCAGGGGAAACGCTATTGTCCTACTCCATATCCAAAATCTGGAACTCATTTCCCACTGCCATAACTACCCTCCCTTCCAGCAGTCTCTTCAAAAATGCTCTTAAACACATCTTAAATCTCATTGGCTATGTCCCTGTCCATACCCCAACTAACCTCCCCTTTCTCCTGTACCACTAATTAGCTGCCAGCTCTACTATTAGCTGTCAACAGGTTATCAGTATTTCATTACTATTTCATATCCTTTAACTAGCAGATGATTACAGTACAATATTTACTCTTTTCTCTATGTGAGAAATTAATACTACTAGGCAAATGTCTTGCACCTTATATTGTTATTATACTCTGACATATGTTATTACCTATCAGACTGTGTCTTTGCTATAAATACGCAGTTTGTTTTCCTCTGAACTGTTACATTATACTCTTATATTATGTGAAATTTTGCTTGTCTGAATATATGGAGCCTTCCTTGTGATATTATACTCTGACATATAGGTCATTTCTCCTGTTGAACTGTGTCTTTACTATAATTTATACTGTTTCTTTTTTCATCTGATATGCTAGATTGCACTCTTACATTATGTAAATCTCATATGTCTGAATATATGGAGCTTTTCTCCCCGGGCCTTCGCTGAAAATGGGCATATACCCAGTCGGACTTTCCAGGTCAACAAATGTAAAATAAAATAAAAATAAATAAATTAAATCAGTAGAAAGCTCAGCAAAGAAAATAAATTTATTAATAAAAAGAGAGTGTCTAGTGATCAGATGGGACCGTAATGCCATCGAATACTACTCATTAAGTAAGGAATTTATATTTTAGTGCACCATGCTCCAGTCCAGCAGCTTCTCAGACAGAAGGACAGTAATTCTAAATGATTTCAATTTAAAAATCTTTTGGGCTGCAGCCACATTAATATGGATTGTGTTTCACAGGCATAAAGTAAGCTGTTGGGACTGAAACCCATGGTTATATTTTGGAAGTCATGTGGAACAGGAGGACTGCTTAGCCTAGGGAGTACTGGGATGGCTGTACCTTTAAGACAGGGCCATATGTCAGGTAGACATATCTCAGCAGAGAAGAGGTAGATTTTGGAAGTAATGTAAAGGTCACTATCATAAAAGTAGGTAAATCCTGAATTCCAAATCCAAGGCCTGTGGGTAGAGAGAGTCTGCACTGGAGTCTCAGGAAAATTCTATGTATGAGGGAAGCTGTTACTAAAACAAGAGGAGGAACAGGAGTATTATCCTGTGCTGAATCCTGAAGGATGAGCAGGAGTGTTACCCTATGCTGGATCCTGAAGGAGGGAAAGCAGTTACCCGATGCTGAATCCTGAAGGAGAATAGGAGTATTGCCCTATGCTGAGTCCTGAAGGGGGAACAGGAATTACCCTGCACTGAATCCTGAAGGAAGAATAGGAGTGCTTAGCCTATGGTAAATCTGGAAGTAAGAGCAGGAGTGTTACCCTGTGCTGAATCCTTAAGGATGAACAAGGGTGTTACCCTATGCTGAATGACCACAAAAAATACTAGCCAAGCATAAATACAAACTCCAGAATCCAAAAACCTGCTAGGGTACATCAACAACACCAGGTTTGATCACCAACCAATTATTTTATTTAATACACAAAATATTAAGCACTTTTATTCCTGTCAATAGGGATCTTCATCAGTGTGATACCCCTTCTCGGAGCCACTGATCATGGAGCCTCAATCTTCACCACTGACACTGGGGGGGGGTCATTCACTGATAAAAAATATACAAACACAGTGTTTTTAGATACAGCTCACTGCACCAAGCACAATTTCCCTTAAGAACGTACAGGTAATGCACATTCTAGTCCTGGGGCTGGACTTCCTCTCCTGGCCCCAAATAAGATTCCACACTGACCACCTCAGAGTTAAGTCATCAGCTGGGTGTTCCAAGCCAAGTCCTCCAATACCCTCTGTGTGAATTCACTGTTCTGAGTCCCTGTTCAAAGTAGTTGGCACACACATACACACGCTATTTGAGACTTGATTTTCACACCCACACACACCTGGGAAAGGTTGGCACAGATTTACCTGCTATGCCACCTCCATCCAGACTATAAGCTAGATACTGTCACCAGAACACCTCGAAGCCAGCTACTCTAAAGCTGTTACCAGGGTACCCAATTAGTCTTGGTAAAATTAATACTTATATAAATGGTAATGTTCAACCAAGCAGCAAGACTTTCAGGAGCATGCAGTCACATTGCCACTAAATAAATGAAAGTACTCTCAAAGGTTAACATATTTTCTACAAGACCAGCCACAATGAAAGAGTTAGATATATTTAATAATAAATCATTAAAGAAAAACATGAACATACTGAAGATCTATTCACAATAAACACCAGAGTTTCAATTCACAGGAAATATAAAAACGACACAGAAAGATTCAGACAGATACAGAAAAACAATATTTAACTAATGTCACTAAATTTCCTAACTGACTGAAGAATTACTATTCCCTACTTACTTACTAGAGCAAGGTAAGATGAAGTAGATGAGTGTCTTTCTTGTCAGTTCCAATAAGAGAGTGCTCAGTGCCTCTGTCACATCTTTCACTAGTATCTAAATACAATTTCAGTGCTGGCTACAGAATGGCATCACATCTGTTCACCTGGCGCTGTGTTCCCACACTACCCCCTCACTAGCAACTGAGCCATGATTTGGCACAAATGTGAAAATACACACATAGAACTTTACTAAGGCTTAATGCATCATCTGTAAGCTATAAAACAATTCCAACACTCTACCCTTCCTGCAGAAAGGCTTTTCACAGACATTCCATCTTTGACTGCATTCAGACCTGTGAGATAGAATATTTATGGCCTAAACCAAGTTATTTAATTTCAGGCTATTCTTCTTATGGTTAGCTGGACTGAGCTTAAACCCTTCCCTTCCCATATCATCTGTTAAAAATATATGCATTTCAGCAGTTACAACAATGTTGTGTCTTTCGGCTTTTCCCAGTTAGGGGTCGCCACAGCGGAACTCCGGTCCGCTAATGATTGGCAGTAGATTTTTATATGCCGAGTTGCCAGCCCTGACGCACAATCTTCAACGAAGGTACACTCATTCATGCATGTCTCCACACAGAAGATGCTCTAGCTGAGAATTGAACAGGACAACATCTTACTGTGAGGTGACAAATCTACCACAGCACCACCACCGCAGTCCTGTGTTGTCTGTCAGCAGTTACAACAATACAGCCTGAAATTCATGCATATTTCTTTTCTGTCCAGCATGACCCACTGTTGATACATTTTTAACACAAGCAGGTTTACAAATACATTTTTAACACAGACATCTGTACAAATCAGTTTCATATTCAAATGACATATAATTCTTTACAAAACTCCAGCTAGCTATGCTGACATATGTTACGCATGTGCTGTTCTACTCTCTCTCTTTCTCTGTCTCTCTGACACAGCTGGCACTGTCTTACATCATCACAATCAGAACATACTTAAAGTTAAAACCCCATTTTATATTTTTAAAATCTTAAATCACATGATCTCTTACAGCCAATCCCCATCTAAAATGAATACATCTAAAAATGTATTAGTAAGCAATTAATTAAACACCATAACATTTCATTTTAAATTACAGTTAATAAAACTGTTTTCTTTAAGTGCAGGGAATCTCATAGCATCCGGTTTTATTTGCAAGTTTAATTCACATTTATCTAAATGTTCACTAATAATAGAACCTCTTGGATCACAAACTACTTGTTGCAATACTAAAAATCTAAAAGAATGTTTACCTGCCATCTCAATGTACATGTATAGGGCATTAGTATTTGTTTTTGTTTTAATTTCAAATGTTCATATATACATTGTTTCATTTTATAGTTATCTTATCTTATGCTGAAGCCTGAAGGAAGAATGAGTGTTACCCTATGCTGAATCCTGAAGGAGGAACAGGAGTGTTAACCCATACTGAATCCTGAAGGAAGAACAAGAGTATTACCACATGCTGAATCATGAAGGAAGAACAGCAGTGTTACCCCATGCTAAATCCTGAAGGAGGTACAGGACTTACCCTATGCTGAATCCTGAAGGATGAACAGGAGTGTTACCCTCTGCTGAAACCTCAAGGAGGGACAGGAGTGTTACCATATGCTGTATTCTGAAGGAATTACAGGGCTTACCCTGTGCTGAATCCTGATGCAGGAACAGGAATATTACGCTATGCTGAATCCTGAAGGATGAGCAGGAGTGTTACTCTATGCTGAGTCCTAATGGAGGAAGATGACTTACCCTATGTTGAATCCTGAAGGAAAAACAGGAATATTACCCTGCACTGAGAGAGGAAACAGGAGGGTTGCTGTATAGCAACGGCTAATGTAGTTACAAATCCTTCTGAATGGAAAGGAGATCCTGAAGGTATTAAACTGGACTGTGCATATGCACTGTCTTGGGATAACCCTTCTTAAAGAAATAGTCTAATCATAAACTGAACTTTGGAATCTGTGAGCTGAATTTTGGAACCCAATGAATAGACTGCTGCTTTCTGTTTCTCTCTTGTTTCCTGCATGAAAGTGTGATTTTATTTATACTTGTAAATAAACTTCTATTTTGAAAAAATGTAAAGCTGGTACAATATTGTTTTGTTTCTGAAAACATTGGAAAGATACTACAGCATATACAATATATATTTTTTTTGCTGTCAGGTTTAGATTGGACACACTGATGAATGATATGCAATTAAAAGGTTTTACATGTTAACATCATGACTGCATTATAATCGATATTTCTTCTTTCCTCATGGTGCAGTAGTTAGGGCGTTACTAAAAAGTTTATTTATTTATTTTGTTGGTTACTTCTTTTATTTATTTATTTAGGCTCACAGGTACTTACTAGGTTGTTGATTTGTGAGGATCTTAAGAAGACTAGATTTACATTTCCATGATATTTTTTTAACCTTATATTTTGTGTAAAATAAAATCAAAACACAGAGCAAATGCAAGGTTATGTTGCCCCTATCCATGACGGTCAAGGTTGGTAAACTGGAGGTGGATTTCCAGTTACACATCCATTCATCCAAATTACATATGAACACAGTAAGAGAAGTACTTTGCTTAATATGTTGTGGAACACATATCCATAAAATAGAGATTCTCAGTGACATATACCTAAATGTCCAGCTAGTTCTATTTCTGTTGCAGAAGTGACTGATATCTCTTTAGTGAGCTTTGTGCAACCATGGACTTGTAAATGTGCAATAGGTCTGATAGCATAGGGTGTGTTGACGTTCTATAGAAAAGGCAGAGGTTATTCTGAGTATTTTGTATGACACTGAGAAGAAGAAAAAGGATTTGAGATGGTCCACATAATTTTTTTTACGATTTTAGGCCTTGGATTTTTTTATTAAGGAAGTGTTGTGGTGGTTCCATTTCTAACAAGTCTTTGTACAAATAGATACTGAAGGAAGCATTGTATTTTAAAGAACAGCCTGGTTACTGCTGAGTACAGTAGAATAATTGCATCTCTGGACAACATACTTTTAAGATAAAAGACATCCTTATAATAGGTGATATGTAGTGATTGAAGGACAGTTTGTTGTCAGCATAGGTTTCCAGGTGCCTGACTAAAGGATCAGCTTTCAAGAGTATATTGTCAATGTAATAGTTTCAAAGGGACTAATGCTTACTGAAGGGTACAGTTATACATTTCTTGGCATTTAGTTTTAGTCTATGGTTTTGGCATCAGCTATTTGTTTGAGACAGGCTCTTTTGTGGGATCATGGTGTCCTCTTGGGAATTTGTGACAGCACCAGCTTTGAAATCATTTATAAACATGGTCAACCACAATCCCCTAACATTAACTTTGACCTCTAAGAAGTAAATGCCTGTGAAGAATGGCCCAGAGAGTGACCACTGGGGTACACTGCTAATGGGTGATTTGGAGGCGGTAGAGCTGCCCCCCTTTATTTTCTGGGTTCTATTTGTGACACAGCTTGGTACCTAATGAAATACATAGGGATTTACATTTAGCTTATAGTACTATCTGCAATACCTGAGTGTGGGGTGGTGTTGAATGCCTTTGTGAGGTCTAGATATGCAAGGTATACTGATTTGCCCTGATCCATTATTACAGTAACTTTTTCATTGAAGTCAATCAGGTTAAGCAGACAGGATCTGCCCTTGATGAAGATGAGTTGAATTGGGTAAAGGCTAAACATCTGTAAGTTACCAACAACCTTATTTATTAATTCCATAATGATCATTTTTATAGCCTTGTAGATGAGGCTTGTGTATTTATAATTGCCAAAGTCAGTGGAAGCTCTATCTTTGCACAGGAGAATGATTGTTGTTGTCCTCAATTCATTCAGAATGAAACCTGTTTTGATGCAGTTAATGAATAGGCTCTCTAGGGGACCTGACAAATCATGTTTCAGGCTGACTAGTAAATAGGCTGGTATGTTATCAGATCCCATAGAAGCAGTGTTCATGGCCTTAGAAAGCATCTTGAGAACTTCTTGGAAGATTTGAGGGGGCTGTAAATGTGCATATATGATATAAGAATAAAGGATGGGAAGTGAGAGTGAAGTTTGAGCTAAATTTGCCTGCTAGAGGACTGGCAGTGTCTTGTAAGTCCGAATATGTGATATTATTTACTATTAGATCTGCACATATGCTGAGCATTGTTTTTGAGATTTATGACAACATTAGAAAAATCATTATGGTTATCCTTTGTGTGGTTATTTGTATCTTGTATCGGTCTTTGGTTGCTTTGATCAGGGTCTGGTGGTCCTTGTTTAGTTTAGCAAAGAATGTTTTTGGCATCTTGAATGTTAAATATTTTTTGAATGCAATGACTTTTTTTTTCTTTTATTATAGACACTGCATTTATTAGGGTTCCACCATAGGAAGTTGTTTTTGGTTCCACCACAAGGAGTTGTTTTTGTATTGCTATTGTATTTATTTCTGAGGGGGACAGGTGTATCTGTGAAGTTGTTTACATGTGCATGGAATTTGGTAGTAAAAGATTTCAATTTATTGATAAATAAATAGTTAAACAAACACATTTAGACATGCATACAATTTGGCAGTAAATGATTTCACATAAGCACTGGGGTTGTTAAGATGGAAGAGGCCTTTTAATTTAACCACATCATCACTCAGTTTTAGTAGAGTGGCCTTTGCATAATCTCCGAACATGATCATATTGGAAGTTGCTTCAGGCTCCAGTCTTATGATAAATGTGACAGACATGTGGTCTGATTTGACCAGGGAGGAAGTTACACTGGGTGGGGAGCTAAGCTGCCCTATATTGGTAAGGACCAAATCCAGAATCATGTCACTCCTGGATAGAGTACAGACTAACTTTTCCAGAGTGTTTATACTGCTGAAGTTCAGAAATTCCTGTCCATGTGTGTTTGAGGATGTATAAGTCTCCCAGTTTATGAAGGAATAGTTAATCTCCTAGGATGTCTTTGGCTTAATACATGGGGATTCCATACTAGTTAGGCAAGGGGTATGGAAGGAAGGGGTCATAGCTATGATATGATATGAGAGGTGTTAATAATAGGTTGGACTTGGAGGATGTCCAAGCCATTATCTTGTCTAATGAATCTGGAGGGGAATTTTTTTTTTAAGAATGTGGAGACACCACCACCTTTAGTGCTTTCATCTAATGCTCTGGACCTGAATGCATGATAGGCTTTGAAAACCTGCATTGATGGAGTGTTTTCATTGGTCATGAATCAGGTTTCTTTGATGGTAGTGAATGGAGTTTTTTTGTTAAGGCTATTTTCTGAACAGCAATACCTTCATTTTAAGGATTTTGTTTTGTTATTTTAAAGGTTTTAGAAGACTGGCATTACCTATAAAAACATTATTGTGGTGGACAAGGATTTAGCTGGTATATGAAAGCTACAGTGGGAGAGACACAGGCCATTCCTGGCTACCATCTCCTCCTAGGCTGATATATAAACCAACTGAATGACACCAGAAGCTGTTGTTTGTATCCTTGGTTATAGTAAAATGCTGCTCAAGGCTAGGTTCATGTTAGTTTCAACGAGATAATTCCAGAGCTCTATCTTGTTTATTTTCTTATAGTCCCAGGAGGTACATCTCAAGCCATTTACGCCCACTTAGAGAATGGGCAAACTATGCATCAGTACCCTGATTGCAGAACAAACATGCTCCAACAGGATATTAATGTAAGAAATGCCCCTCTGAAAAACGAGTCCGCCCCTTCAAGGCAGCATATCAAGCTGCCATGGAGTTTGGACAGAGAAAATGGAATGGCTGCCATTATTTTGTGCTTGCTAAGCAGTGCTTCTGCTGTTTGGTGAGTGTAAAATATATTAAAAAAAAAGAAAAATTAAAAATGAAGGTGTGTGTGTTTATGTTTGTGTATGTGAGTGTATGCTTGCATGTCAGTGAAAGTGAAAGCAAGCGAGCCATTATTTTACACTCGCTAAGCAGCAATTTTGCTGTTTAGTGAGTGTAAAATAAAAAAAAAATAAATAAATAAAAATAAAGCATGTGTGTGTGAGTGTATGTGTGTAGGAGAGTAAGAGAGAGAGCTATCGTTCCAGCAAAACAGAAAATTGTGTATGCATGTGTGTGTGTGTGTGTGTGTGTGTGTGTGTGTGTGTGTGTGTGTGTGTGTGTGATAGAACGAGAGTGTGAAAGCGATCACACGATCCATGGTAGCATATGTGATGGACACTGAAGAGAGAATGATCCCTGGCGACAGCAGCAGTTTTACGTACCTCTCAACCTCTTAGACATACCTGTCTACCTATTAACACAAGAAATCTGGACAAAACCCGACATAATTGGGTGGATGACAAATGCTAAGAAATAGGAACACATTTTAAATATTGCTCTTATAAACTTTAAAAGTTGCTAGAAGAACAGAATTTGTGTTGTTAGCATGTATTTTCTGAAGGATATGAAATCTGAAAGTCAAATGAATGCCATTATTTAGTGACTTTAAGCTTTAGATCATCTAGTGTTTTGTTAAAAACTATTTTTTTATGAAGAACAGAACAAAAATACGATGCAGCAATCTCGACATTTGCAAAAATATGTACAGTTGAGAGGGATGCTTAGATCGACATATTTGGATAAGCCTAAAATAAACAGGAATAAGGCTCAAAACAGGTGCATATTTTAAATAATTTGTGTTAGCATGCATTATCTGAAACAGAAGTGAGTGTGAGATCTACCACTGACAGCATCAAAGAGGTTTTGTATACTTCTGAACCCTTCAGCTGACGAAATCTAGATAAGGCCCAAAATAATGGACAAGAAACACTCAAAAATAAGAAGAGATATTAATTATTGCTCTTATAAAATTACAAACTTACTTAAATAAAAGGATTTGTGTTGGCATGAATTTTCTGAAGGAAATAAAATTTTGAAACTCAAATGTATATCATTATTTAATAACTTCTGTCTCCAGTGACTGGTAATAAACCAGACGTTTTAGGAGTAAGGTACCAAAAATAAAAGTAAATACCTGGATTTTTTAAGTGTTATATTTAGGATGTAAAATGCTTCCTCCAACACCATTAACATATACTACAGCAAGTATGAAACTTTAGTCTGAGGAACTATTTTACATCAAAAATATATAAAAAAAAAATAAAATAGCACTTGAAAATACTTAAGTAAGTAAAACACAACGATTTTACAGAGACCCCATTCTCTAAGCACAATAATGTCCTCCAGGGTATGTATTAATGCATAATTAATGCCTTTCCAGGGGTGTAGAGGCCCTCCACTTGCAGCGTTGAGCCTCACAGCACCTCTGGGTGGGAATTAATTACACATTAACACATACCCTATCGGGCATTATTGTTTGCATGTACTATGACTGTTACTGTATGATACATATACTTGTGGTGCAAGGGCTGACTGCTTGTTTACTCAGGTGAATCCTGGTGCCTGATGGGCAGCTGACTGTGATCCTTTCCTTGTCCAGCCTGTTGAACGGTATATCTGTATGTCTCCCTAGGGAGTCACCTATGATTAAGGTATTGGGCTGTGTGCCTGATGAGCTTTAAACTAAGCCCGTGTTTGTAAGGCTGCAGATGGTACTTGTTTCTTAGTTACTTTTAGGAGGCCTGTGTAGTTTAGGTAGGTTAACTTTCAGAGTCACAGCATATGAAAGTCTCTGTGTTTGGTCTAACCTGTTTGTGGTGCTGTGTGGTACTGACAACCTATTTATTATTTTCTGTGGTTTTGTGTGAGAGCTTTGTCTCTGGTAACATTGCATAACTACCCAATGTGTCCATTGATTTTAAGTAGTAGTTGGTTGTCAGTAATGGTTTTAAGAAGTAGGTGGTTGTCAGTATTGGTTTTAAGTAGTAGGTGGTTGTCAATAAACATGATGCAATTGATGCATTTCTCCAGATACCATTTCAACATGGTTGGCTACAGATATGTTTAGATGGTTAGAAAGTGCACATCCATGGTTTCAGGTGCTTATTAATGTTGGAAGGGTTGGCTATGTCTGAGTTTTGGAATTGATTTACAAGAGGTGCTATCTACCTAAAACAAACTATTTAAATTTATAGATAAAGAGCAACATGACACATACTACAAATCAGGGCCTCTTTGAACAGCTACTGACTATTTATAGTACAGTAGGAGTTGGGGGGCTAGGTGGCACAGAACGAGTTAAGGCTCAACATGCCTGCATCTATACAGTGCAGTGTGTGCTAAACCACCTTATTTGTAACACAGAAAGTAAGAAAAAAAAATGCACACTAACAAATAGAGGAATACTTGAATTTAGACTCTATATCAAGTAATTCTCACAACTAACCTGGGAATTTCTCCTCCCACAAGAGGAAAACAGTAAACTAATTTTTAGCCAAAAAACAAAAATCACTAATTTAGACACTTGGTTAGCTAAGAATGCTAAATAGTGATGATTCTCCTATGGGGTACTACCAATGGTGGTGACCTCACTGCAACTACACCTAGCTGGACCTCTGTTTCCCTTTCCTCCTTCTCTTATCAGAAGGAAAAGAGTAGCAGTAATCCCAAGCTGGTTCTTAAGAGGCATGTGGCAGGCTTTTGGTGATCAGCAGTCTCAGTAGGCTTGTTTTTTTTGCCTTCTCCTAGTAGATACACTGGATAGTACATGCAGCCATTCAGTGCAAGTACGCTAGGCTGCATAATGGTCTCAAACCAGACCAGCAAGGAAAGTCCCATACACACTGCCCAATCATAGACAATCAGTAATTTACACTGCTCGGTCAGAGACAATCAGGAATTAAAGTCCCATATACATTGCCCAATCAGAGACAATCAGCAATCAATGTCTCTGTGTTCCTTCTCTCACCAAGAACAAACCAGTACCACTTATCCCAAGTGATTAATAAGCAGCAGTTTGAAGGATTTCCAGTAATTAGTAGTGTCTTGGAAGGAAAGAAGATAATGACACAATTCTCCTTCTTAAAACTGGAATAAAACAGAAGCACTAATCTGAAGCTTATTCCAGAGATTTGGTTTGTATGCTAAGAGTGATTAGTAGGCTTGCCTGGATGTTGGTGATTTCAAAAATAGTAAGGAACAAAATAGATCCTCATATTGCATGTGCTCTAACCAGTGGGGAGATATGAAAGCCAGAGTATCATAAGTTATAACAGTCTAGGGGGAGGATTTGCTCTAATTCTAATTTATGTTATTCATTAGTATGAACAGACATGGAGAGACTGGGAGGGGATTCCAAAGTCAAATGTTCATAGGTTCATAGGTGTTTAGTAGGCTAATGACCACAAGGTCCTTTCTAAGCCTAGCCATGTATCTCAAATGTCTGACAAATTCTGATACCCCTAATAAGTGTAAGCATGGGCCTAGGAGATGGACCATTTACAGGTTACCTGTTTGCATTAGAGACATAGGTGCCAAACCAGGGATGCATTTATGTTTTTTCATAGAACTGTCCAAGTTGCACTTGAATTGGGTTAGGGAGGAACTATGCTTCACATGGATAGGGAGCCTGTTCCATAGATAGGGTAGTCTCTGAGATGCATACCTATCTCTCTAGCAGGTCCTATTTATATCACAGGCAAAGTCTTTAGAATGGGTAATTCTGCTACTGTTTGTTTTGTGGATATGCAGGAGGTCCATCAGATGTGGTCTGACAATGCCCTGTATGCCAGGCATAGATCTCCCCTCAAAAGCTTGTAAGAGACAGAATACAAGGATAGGGCCTTGAGGTGGTCTGCATAGAAAATATTCTTACACCCTGTATTCTTTTATTGAGGAAGCTCTCTGGGCGTTCCTGTTGTTGGATATGCCTGGTTAGGTGCATACGAAAGAGTGCATTGTACTCAATTAAACATCTGATGAATGTCGTATACAGTGGAACAATGTCTTCCTTGGACTTTGATGCCTTACCTTTGTTTATAAGTTGCACAATATAGAATGATTTCCTCACTACTGTAGACACATGATGATCAAAGGCTAGATTACTATGTATGTGTGTCCCTAAGTTCCTGACTACTTGTGTCAACTCTAAGGGGTGTGTTGTCAATATGATAGTAACCAGGGATGGATGACTTCCCAAAGGATACTATTATGCATTTCTTGGTATTTAATTTTAGTCCATGGCTCTGACACCAGTTATTTGTCTGTGTCAATCACTCCTGGAGAATATTTGTGTCAGTGTGAAATTCAGTGACAGCTCCTAATTTGCAATCAACTGCAAATATAGTCAGCCAGAGACCACTGACATTGGCCTTGACTTTTGAGAACTAAATGCCAAAAAGGAGCGGTCCAAGGACTGATCCCTGAGGGACTCCACTTCTGACTGACCTCTTTGTAGAGGTGAACTCCCCAATTCTAACTTCCTGGATCCTGTCTGTGAGCCAGTTGGCTATCCACTGGGTGACATACGGGTTTGTACCTAACCTCTTGAGTTTGTCAACAATGCCCAAGTGGGGTATTGTGTCAAATGCATTAGCCAGGTCAAGGTAGGCAGTGTGAACGATTTTGCCCTCATCTATTGCTTTGGTGACCTCAAAGAAATCCACCAGATTGAGTAGACATAATCTGCCCTTGACAAAACCAAACTGGGTTGGGTCCAGTGTCTGAAGGTTTACTATATCTCTATTGATCATCTCCATGATAATTCTTTCCATGGCTTTACATATAAGACTAGTGAGACTTATGGGTCTGTAGTTTCCAGGGTCTGTAGATGGCCCACCATTGTAAAGAGGGATGACTGTTGCCTTTCTTCATTCATAAGGCATGAAGCCTGTTTGTAGGCTGCAGTTAAATAGTAATTCCAGAGGCACTGATAGGTCAGGTTTTATGTTATTTAGAAGGCATCCTGGGATATTGTCTGGGCCCATTGATGCAGTGTTCCTGGTCTTAGAGAGCATTAAGGACCTGAACCCTAGTGATAGCAGGATGAGTTATATTTGATGATATTTTCTGAGGGAAGTTTGAGGGGGAGAGAGGAGTAAAGTTGGAGTTGACTTTATCATCCAGGAAGTTTGCGATATCATCTAGCTCAGTATAGGTGGCTCCATTTACAATGAGCTCTGCACACAATTGTGCATTGCCTTTGAGGTTGAGGAGATAGCTAAAGAATGCTATGTGGTTGTCCTTGGCCTGGGAGGCCAAACTTACCTCAAATTTGGCTTTGCTAGACTTTATTTGTCCTCTGAGTTGCTTGTTTAGTTTGATGAGAGTGCCTTTATCATTCTGGGTGCTGCATCTCCTAATTTTTGCCATGATTTTCTTCCTCCTGTAATACATTCAATTGATTTTGTGATTCTACCAGGGTGGCTTGTTTTTTGAGTTAGTTCTGTACTTCCTCCTGGTGGGTACACCTACCTCTATGCAGCTATTAACATGCTTATACAGGGTTTCTGTGAACAGTTCTTCATAGGCAGAAGTGTTCTCAGGGTTTATAAGGGCTTGAAATTTTGCCAGGTTCTCACTTAATAGGAGGATGTTAGTCTTAGAATAGTTCTTGAAAATTCCCGGTTGAGCTGGGCATCCAGGCTTTATTTTTACTTCAAAGGAGACCATTTTGTGGTCTGACTTTACCAGTGTAGGCATTACAGTAGGGGCTGTGCAACACTCTCCCATATTAGTGAAGACCAGATCCAGTATGGTTGCACCCCTGGTTGGTGTATTGACTTTCTGGTCTAACGATGTTTGTGCTTACAAAACCCAGGAATCTCTGTGCATGTACATTTGATGTCATATAGGACTCCCAGTTAATAGTGGGGTAATTAAAGTCACCCATGAATATGGTACTGGGCTGGATGGTTAGTGTTTCGAATAAGTTTAAATGCATGGTACGGGTCTCCTAGCTCATACAGGGGGACCTATTGCCTGTAAGGAAGTGGTATTGGATTTTACCTATAGTGATTTGAACATGGAGCAGCTCAAGTGCATTGTCCTGTTTGACCAGCCTTGAAGTATATTTATCTTTCATGTAAATAGAGACACCTCCACCTTTACTCCCTGCCTGTGAAGTAGCTGGTCTAAATGTGTGGAAGGCATTATAACCTTGCACTGTTGGTGTGCTCTCCGCTGCTTTAAAACAGTAAACAATAAAAAATAAATAAAAAGAGCAGGCCACTTAAGAGCCACTGAGTTTAGCAGCACAGCAGTGTAATGGTGAGTGGGAAACAGTCTCACCACAGCAGCAGATCAGTGATGGCTTCAAAAAAGGAAATTATTTTCCTTTACTGTGAACCATAAATAATACATGCTACTTGTTAGCTGCTCCCACAGACCAACTTGTCATAATCTCTTTGCAGTCAGAACAGAAGCAGAAAAGAAACATTTCCTAATTGGTCCAAAATACCTACTTTTAAAACTCTGAAATAAAAAAAATAAATAAATAAAATGACAAATGTAAAGCAAATCAAATTTAAGCTAAAATTTATTGCAATAAATAAGAGTAAAAGAATAAAAAAAAACTTAAATGTCAAATTTAAAAAGTAGTCTGAGCTGCCTCACATTAGTGGCAGCATTCAATAGTTGAGGTCCTCGGTGATTTTAGTTTTGAGTTGTGATCACAAAGGGCTTATTATTTAGTCTTGGAGACAGTTCTCCTCTTCTACTCGTTTAAAATGGAAATACTCTTGGCATCATCTGACTGAGAAACTTCATTCAAACTTCCCACTGTTGAAGACTCCAGTGCCATTTAATAACTTTTCCAGAAAGCAGGATATGACTTCCATTAACTATCCCCTAGCAGATACTGTGGGTCTCATGGTTTGATTTAGAAATTCTTTATGAATTTTAGGTAACCCATAGTAAATGCGCATGATAGCATGTGAAACACGAAAGTAGTTCAGCATATCTAAAGACAATTCACCATTTAGGTCCATATCATATACTTGCGTGTTTAATATTTTAGTACATTTTTCAACTCTTATCCTATTGGTTTGTAGGTTTCATTACCAGATAGCAAATCATTCACCCTATCCAAATAAAAATATTAATCCATTACTATGATAGCCCCTCGTTTGTTAGTTCTTTTAATTATAATTTCATTATTCATACTCAAGACTTGTAGTGCTTGCTTCTCTTCCTTAGCAAAATTGTAAATATATCTATAATTGCAATTACTTCCCATAAAATATTCATATAAATATATATCCTCCACACAAGCATTTTGAAATACTAACAAAACGATTGCTCTGAGGAATAAAGGCACTTTTGCTCTCGAATGGTTTCGTATTGACCTTACCCTCACCTGTATTTGGAAACAACAGTTTCAAATGCAGATCTCTTACAAACAATCTAAGCTCCATTAGAGTTGATGAGATATCACCAGACATTTCCCGGGATGAGATGCTGATATTATGCTACATGGTGTTGTTTTCCTTCACCATTCTGGGTACTGTGTTATAATGCAAAGCTTAACAAATGGTGGATTTAACAAAGGTGATGTCTGCCTGAGAAGAAGCACAGTCTGCTTCTTTTTAATTGAAATGTGAATCTATATCTTAACTTTTGGGTGAATGGTACACTTTATCGTCATTCAATTCCTTGAGGATGGAGGACCAGAGGCAGACACCTTGGGGGCAATTTTCTGAACCCTGGCTTTGAGTAAAGATGGTGGAGTCCACCACTCACTTAAGACATACCTGAAAAGGTATTATTCTGCTTGTAACATCTCTGAAGCAGAAGTTACAGGCTTAGGTCGAAGACCAGACTATCAAGTATATGTATTATGTGGAGATGCATCCCTGCCAATACAGCTTTTTTAAATAAGCAGATATATCATTGCAATGGCAATGTCCTGCCAATGCCACTTTTATAAGTAAGCAGGTATATTATTGCAGTGAGGTTCACTTATTCTGAGCTACCTCTTTGGTCACACCTGCTGCTTTCTGTTATTTGCTACTATATGTGACAACAGTGCCTCTGTGCATATGCAATGCAGTCTGTATAATGTATATCCTTTAATCTTGTTCTCTGTGTTCAGTCATACCTGAAAAGAACAGACTGTACTCATTTAATCTTGCCTGCAGGTCTAAGGCATAAATGTGAGAGGCTGGCACAGGGTGCAAAACTTGCAAATGGGGACTAAATTACTTCTTGCCTTAGTTGAGCAGAGTATTTAAAAAAAATGGTGGCACCCTGCATAGCTGCGGCTACTCCAACTCACACATGTACTATTCACTCGAGCTCTTTTTCTGCAGTGGATTTACTTGCACTTACAAATTTTACTGAATTTTCAAATGTGGGAGGATATGAAAACTGAAACCTGTACTACCAAACTACCAGCAGTATGTAAACTTCTCTACAAGAGGTGATGACACACTTGAACAACTGAACTCATATATCAAGCAGGCATTCAAAGCAGTCCCCCAAACCCAACTTGGTAGTTCAGATCAAATCCATCCTGCTTATCCCTGCCTATAAACCAATGCTAGTAAGAGGAAAAATCTTTCAAGAAGCAAATAAGGATCTGGCCTGAAAGAGCTGTCTCTGCTCTGCAAGACTGCTTTGAATGCAATAACTGGAATCTATTTAAAGAGGCTGCCACCACAAATAAATGTATTAATTTTGATGAGTACACTGAAATGGATGCAGGATACATCATAAAATGTACTGAAGATGTCATCACCCTGAAGGATGTAACCATCAGAGCCAACCACAAATCCTGGCTCACCAGTGAGGTATATGATTTACTGAGAGCCTGTAATGTTGCCTTTAAGACTGGAGACAAAGACACTTTGAAAAAGGCCAGGGTCAGCTTGTACAAAGGTGTGAGAGTAACAAAATAGGTGTACAGTCTAAAAATAGAGAGACACCTCACTGTCCAGAAAGATCCCAGGCAGCTGTGGAGCAGGATCTAAAACATCACAGACTACAAGCCACCATCCACGCATTGTGATGATAAACCAGACTTTTTAAATAAGCTAAACATCTAGTTCAGTAGATTTGAGGAATCAAATAGAACCTCACCAAAGAGTGTACCCACAAATGCTGATGCCACATCACTGTACCTCAACTTAGAAGAAGTACACAGGAACCTACGTAGGGTTCAATCAGGTAAAGCAGCTGGTCCGGACATGATCCTAGGGAGGATACTTAAAAACTGTGCTGATCAGCTGGCACCAGTCTTCACAGACATTTTCAATATATTTCTCAGCCAAGAAAAAGTGCCAGGATACTTCAAGACCACCAACATTGTCCCTCTGCCTAAGAAACCATCTCCAGCATCATTAAATGATTACCGGTCAATTGCACCTACCTCAGCAGTGATGAAGTGTTTATAAAAAATGGTCAAGGATCACCTAACATCCTGCCTACCTGCTACATTTGATCTTTTACAATCTGCATACAGGCCAAATCTTTCTACTGCAGATGCTGGAAAATAAAGACTGTTACATATGCCTGCTGTTCTGCCTTAAATATGGTAATTTCACAACAACTGCTGTCTAAGATGAGTAACCTAAGCAGAGAAAACAAAATATGCAACTGGATCCTCAACTTTCTGACTGAACAGCCACAAATAATTTGAGTAAGAAAACGTCACTCAAGCAGCATCACCCAAACCACCAGGGTTCCACAAGGCTGCGTACTCAGTCCACTTATTTTCACAGTTCTAATGCATGACTGCACAGCTACACATCTGTAAAATAGAATCATCAAATTTGCAGATGACACTACAGTAATTTGGCCTTATCAAGAGGGAAGTTGAGGGGGCCTACAGGGAAGAGGTGAACCAACTTGTTCATTGGTGCACTCACAACAACTTAGCACTAAATGTAAAGAAAACCAAGGAAATCATTGCTTTTAGGAAGAAGAATAAGCCACACACCCCTATCATCATCAATGGTGCCATAGTGGAGTGAGTAAATACTACCAAATTCCTAGGAATACATATCTCGCAAGATCTATTATTATTATTATCTATTATGATTATGCTTTAACTATGGAATTTTGGAGCTTTTCTCCCCAGGCCTCTACTGAAAATGGACATATATCCAGTTGGATTAGCCCGGTCAACAAATGTAAAATAAAATAAAATAAAATCTAAGTTGAGCCACAAACACTGCTTACCTTATAATGACATCCCAACCACTTCTCCGCTCTCTTAGGAAACTTTGTAGAGCTAACCTCCCCCCCCCACAGGTCCTACTTACCTTCTACAGAGCCACGATTGATAGTGAACTGACAAACATTGTTGTCTGGTAAGGACATTGCTCTCAAGCTGATCAAAAGGCACTGGATAAGATCATTAAACAGGCCACAAAAATCATCGGCTCCAACCTTTAATCCCTACAGGGCATATATTCAAACAGATGCTATGGTAGAGTCCGAAAACTATTGAGGGACATACACCATCCAGCTTATGGACTGTTCAGACTCCTGCCAGCAAGGAAGCTCTACAGAAGCATTAGATGCAGGGCATCCACATTCCATAACAGCTTCTTCCCACATGCTATCAGACTGCTGAACAACAAACCCATAGCCTAACCTGCTAAATAGGTAAAACATTATTTATGTGCAATATGTCATTGTTATTTACATAACTCACTGCATAGCTCAGTTTATACATCTGTATCTGCACTATGAAAACTGTAAACTGTAAGTTTATGATGTATATTGGTGGTGGGAAAGTTTTTATGTGTGCCTCTTAATTTATAGTACTGTTTTGTTATATATCCTTATATTTCTACTGAGTCTGTCCCTGTTTTTGTTGTATTTGTTTTGTTTCTGCCATAAAAAGCTTTTGATTTTTTACTTTATTTGTTAGTATCTTATTTTGATTTTTTGATTTTTTATTTTTTAGTATTTAAATTATTATTAATTTAATCTATTGTCCTTCTGTTAACTGTCATTCTTATAGTACAAGCCTGAGCATTCACATTCCGTGCAGTGATACACACGTTTTCCTCTGTGTTGATCTATATGACAATAAAGTTTACTTTGACTGTAATTTATAGCTGGATTTTCTCTGTATACAGATAACTGTGACATCAACAAAATGAAGAATATGTATATGCACATATTTCCGAGGGGGTCCTTTAATGCTGAGAAATTACATTTTATACTGGACTGAAAACTGTTGAATGCAATGTCATGGTGATTTGTAACAATGCCTTACTGTCAGTAAAAAAACAACAATGTGCTGGCCATTACTGCTGCTAGTGCAGTTAACCTTCTCCAGATAAAGCTATGATTTTTCCACAATGAAATATTTGTGCTGTTATGAGATGGTTCCATGTGTTAGAGATTGTAAAATAAGGATTCCATGTTTCAACACAAATATGAAATGGGAATGTTTGTGGAGAACTGTGTACAGCAGGTGGTGAAACTGAAAAATGCAAATGTCTGCAATTTAAGTCTTAAGTACTTTTAAGTAACATGGAAGTCTGCAAATAATTATTGGAGAAATAAATGGGCTTGATAAAGTAGAGTTTTACAAAGTTAAGTCCTCTTGAAGCAACTAGGTTTGAGGAAAACAGACATCTTTATTTGCAACCCTGGTGAAAACAAAAGGCTTGGAGAATATAAAGATCAGCAAAGTCCACTGGATGAGACTTTAAACTAAGGTTCCATCTGCTGGGGTAGTTGCAACTCCAGCAGATTCAAAACATTGAACAACACTTAACAGAAAGAGTAGGGGTTCTTTATATACAAAAGAACTCTTCTTTACAACATATTTACATATTTACAAATGTACAAATATATAGATATACAGATCTGTTTACAAATATTCAGAATTTAATTTACAATCATACTAAGTTTTCATCCCTATTAGACCCCACTCCTTTTTCCTTAACTATGGTCTGATTTTACTTAATATTGTTGCTAAAGTCTATTTACCATTAAATATACTTGCATTTATTCGTTTATTCCATATAACTTATATGACATGAAATAACTTTGTATCTATTCTTTTAACATATTTACTTCTATACTTATAATAGCTATATTTATTCATATCCATGTTTGTTTTATCTACTTCTTTTATATTCTTGTAAAAAATACATAGTTTTACTCATAACTTTTTACTGTTTTACATTTCAAAAAACACGTATCCCATAGTTTATTTTCTTGACCATTTTAAACCTGTTCTATCACGTTTCTTTTTATTTGGTGTATTTCCTTTTATCTATCACCAGTCTCCACATCAAATATTGACATTATACTTTCTGATTACACCATTTGCTTATTATTTTTCTTCTGAAAGATTTTCCCATGATTTTACATAGTAATATTTTATCATTACATTCTTACACCATACTTTTCCATCTTTTTCTGTATCATCAGTTTTTATTTTCTACAAAAGTACTATTTCTTGGTAACATTTTATTTCTTCATTTATACACTCTTTTTCTGTTTTACTCTCTTTTACCATACCCCAAAATTTATCGTACTTATACATATGCAATTTTGCTACTAAACCCCTCATCTTTTTCATTTATCCACTTTACCACTTTGGACAAATTTAATAAAGCACTGGGTTAATTAACCCTAAAATTCCTTCTTCTTTGTTTACATATAAAACTCCTCTTTTTACTGAGTTTAGTCTAGAACCCCACATAAATGAAAAACATTCTCTGCAATAATTTCTTTTCAAATACATTTGGCAACATAAATACATTTGATAAGTATGCAGTTTTTTCCCATCAGTATTGAATTTATCAAATAAATGTATTTTTCTTAAAGATAATGTATATGATTTCCAGAAAAGACAGCTTTGCTTTATTTCCTCTGTTTTTCCCATTTTATTCTACTTATATCTTTATTCCAAAATGTTATACCTAATACAGAAATGTCATTCGTTGTAAAATATATACCCCCTATCTTTACTACATCCTTTTACTTTTTTCTCTAAGGCCACCCCTTAACACCTCTAGATACTCATTTGTGCAGATTATTACTTCTTTTATCCCAATGTTGTATTTTGCAATTGTTATAATTTCATCTGCATATGTTAACAGAACTAGAATTCTTAACCCTTTAGGTCTTATATACCCCAACACCTCCTTCATTTTGTAATTTATTTACATACTAGCAGATTCATAACTAATACAATGAGTATACAACTCACTGGGCATTCCTGTCTTACACTACTCTTCATATGTACCACTTGGCTTAATCAGGCATTTAAAAGTATTTTTATTTTATTATTACTATACCATGATATACAGAATGTCCCAACTTTTTCACTTACATTATATTCTTTCATTATTACCCATAAAATTTCATGTCGAGTTATATCAAATCCCTTACTAAGGTCTTCTATCATAATTTTCACTTCTTCTTTTTTATTAATAATATTATCCACAATTTCTTTATCTATCATTAATAATTCTTGACAATCCTTCCCCTTTATACTCTGTGTGTATATATATATATATATATATATATATATATATATATATATATATATATATATATATATATAGTTCATTGTTAATTACTGAACTAACTATATATATATGGTTCTGAGTTAGACGACATGCCGGAACATCGACACAGAAATCGCGAGCCCCAGAACATCGACAGCTCAGAAGACCGACGCAACAGGCCCCAGAAGATCGACAGTTCAGAAGACCGACCCGACGGATGAATGCACCAACGCCGAGGATGCCAACATGGGAAAAGGTTGTGTAAGTATGCGGTAGTGACGGATGTTAGGGTGCGAGTAAGGTAAGTGTGGATATTGACGGTCTGTGGGGATAAGGGTGGGTTAAGTGAGTTAGGGTTAGGGAGCGGGTCAGGTAAGTGTGCGGTAGTGATTGTGTTTGGGTTAGGGGCAGGATAAGTGAGTTAGGGTTAGGGAGCGGGTCAGGTAAGTGTGCGGTAGTGATTGTGTTTGGGTTAGGGGTGGGATGACTGAGTTAGGGTTAGGGAGCAGGTCAGGTAAGTGTGCGGTAGTGATTGTGTTTGGGTTAGGGGCGGGATAAGTGAGTTAGGGTTAGGGAGCAGGTCAGGTAAGTGTGCGGTAGTGACGGACCTTAGGGTTAGGGTTTGGGTTAGGGTTGTAGGTAGTTGTGTATGTGAGGTTTAGTGTGGGTTTGTAGGGATTTTGGTGTGCTTGTGTTGTGTATGTGGTTTTTGGACGGGGAATGTGTTTTGTTTGTTGATTGTTGTGATTGTGGTGTGTGCAGTGTATGATGTTTCGTGTTTGTGTACCGTCGGTTATTTCGTTGTTGGGCATGTGGGGTTTCGTGTTTTTGTACTGTCGGTTATGTGGTTTCGGTGATTGCGTTGTCAGTGTTTTGGGGTTTCGTTTATGTCTGGTAGAACCATATATATATATATATATATATATATATATATATATATATATATAGGTTCATAGGTTCATAGGTTCATAGGTTCATACTAGGCTATCTGCCCGAGGGCATTTATAAGCCTAGCCCATTGTTTTGTGGCTTACGCCACCCCTTTAGTATGGGGAACTATACCCATTATTTTGCTGTGCCTCTGTCGAGCAGTGACACTGAGGTAATTCCTGGGGTATATCTGCGATCTCCCATCCATTGGTCAAGATTTCTCTTGAACAAGGCCAGCGAGGTGCTCTGCCTCACATGTACCGGGATTTTGTTCCACAGCATAGGGAGTCTTTGGGTGATGAATCTATCTCTCCAGCACGTCCTATTAATAGCCGTGTCGAGGTTTAAGTCTCGCGCCCTTGTGGCTCTGATGGATCTAGATTTTTGAGGTGAAGCATATTCATCAAATCTGGGTTTGACATGGCCTTGTATGTTAGGCAAAGGTCACCTCTGAGCAAGCGTGGCGACTGAATAGAGCTGGAGTTCTTTCAGTCGGGCAGCATAGGACAGATTTTTGAGACCCTTTATCCTTTTGGTGAGGAACTTTGTGGCCTCTCCAGCTGCTGCAAGTGTCGGGTCAGATACATTCCGAATGGGGCATTGTACTCAATCATTGGTCTGATGAGTGATGAGTAAAGGGAGACTATGACCTCCCTTGATCTAGATGAGAATCCCTTCATGATAAGGTGGGCAATGTAGAAGGACTTCCTAACTACTTTAGCTACATGGGTGTCGAATGACAGACTACTATCAACCTGGGTCCCCAGGTCCCTGATAACTTCTTCTGTGCTCAGTGGATTGCCACCTATTTGGTAGCTAGGGGTAACCTTGTTTTTCCCGAAGGGTATGACTATGCATTTTTGGCATTTAACTTTAGGCCATGGCTCTGGCACCAGTTATCCGTTTCTGTGAGACCCTTCTGAAGGATATCTGTGTCAGATGTGTTTTCTACTATGGCTCCCAGTTTGCAGTCATCTGCAAACTTTGTCAGCCATAACCCTCCTGTGTTTGCTTGTACTTGGAAAAGTAGATGCCAAACAAGAGTGGGCCCAGGACTGAGCCCTGTGGGACACCACTTGTGACAGGCTTTGAGTCTGACATGGCGCCAGCAACTCTGACCCTGTGGGTTCTGTCACTCAGCCAGTTTGCAACCCATCTTGTGATGTATGGGTTAACATTTAAGCTGATGAGTTTTTCAATGATACCCGAGTGGGGTATTGTATCGAAGGCCTTGGCCAGATCGAGGTAGGCTGTATGGACTGCCTTTCCTCATCAATGGCTTTGGTGACTGTTTCAAAAGTCAACCAAGTTTAAAAGGCATGATCTGCCTTTGACAAAGCCAAACTGGGTTGGATCCAAAGTCTGCAAATTCCCTATGTCTTTATTTATGAGGTCCATTATGATCCTCTCCATGGCTTTGCAGATAAGGCTTGTCAAGCTAATGGGCGGTAATTTCCAGGGTCTGTGGAGGCACCGCCTTTGTGAAGTGGGACCACAGTTGCAGTGCGCCACTCCTGGGTGCGTATCCAGAGGTAAGACTTTGATTAAACAGCTGTCCTAGCTGTGGGTTTAATTCCTCATTGAGTTCGTGGAGCACACAGCCGGGACACCATCGGGTCCCATGGATGCTGTGTTTTTGCTTTGGAGAGAGCAGTTCTCACTTGGGCGCTGGAGATGTTTGGGGGCTGCACTCATTTGGTATAGATATCTCTCCTTTTGGGGAGGGGAGAAGTTTGCACTGAACCTGTCAGCCAGTATGTTGGCAATGTCTGTAGGATCAGTAATCTTCACATCATTTTGAACTAGTTCTGAGCATATCTGGGAGTTTCCTCCTAGGTTTCTAACATAGCTAAAGAAGGCCTTATGATTGTCTTTTGAGTCTTTAGCTATTTTTCTCTCGAAATTTGCTTTGGATGATTTTATGAGAGCTCTTAGTTTTTACTTATAGTGATCAAGGGTGTCTTACCTTTTAAGGATTTTGCTCTATCTTGTAGTAGCTTCCTCCTTTTGTTGTAGAGTTTGTTTATGGCTGGGGTCCACCAGACTGGACGCTTGCCTTTGGTACAAAGAGTCTTTGTTTTGCTTGGGATTGCCTTATCCATGCAGTCCTGCAGGTGCTGGTAGAAGGCGTTTGTAAGTGATTCAGCGGCTTGAGTATTGTTTTCCGCCGGCTCGGGGGCCTGAAAGGAGACCACACTAGTCTTTAGAAGTGTGAAGTCGGCTTTTGAGAAGTTCTTTACTGTGGTCTTTTCTATTTCAGGTGGGGGTGGGATGAGGACCTTCAGCGAGATTAGTTTGTGATCTGATCTCACCAGTGAGGGGTATACTTCGGTGTTGAACATTGTGCTCCCATGTTCGTGATGATGAGATCAAGTATGTTATCTCCTCTTGTGGGGATGGTGACTAGTTGTTCCATGGCATTTGAGTTTATGAATTCCAGGAACTTTTAGGCTAGGGTGTTTGGGCTTGAGTAGTGTTCCCAGTCTATATTAGGGTAATTGAAGTCACCTAGTATGATGGTGTTTGGTGATACATTTATCCCCTCTAGTGTTTTCAGGAAGGCCATGTGAGTTTCCTGAGTTTGTGAGGGTGGCCTGTAACATGCTACAATTTGCAGAGCAGTCTTGCCTATGGTTAATTGCACCTGGATGGTCTCCGATGCATCGTGCGTTGCCACCAGTCTTGAGGTGTGGGTGTCCTTGATGAATATGGATACCCCCCCCTCCTTTCTTGGTATTGTCCGGATTTTGGGGCCGGAACGCATGATATGAGGTAAAACCTGATAGCGCTGGGGTGCTTTCAGGAGCCTTGAACCAGGTTTCTGTCACAGCACAGACATCGATGTTCTCCATACTGAGAAGGGCCTCGAGTGCGTGCATTTTGAGATTTAGACTTCTGGCATTGAGCAGCATTACCCTTAGTTTTTTCCTTTTTGTGTTCTAGGGTGGTAGGTTTAGAATTTGAGCCTTGCCTAAAAAAGGCACTATGGGGGTGGCAAGAGCCTTTGCCAATATCCGGAATCCCAGGGGTGACAGGTGCAAGCCGTCCCTTGCGAAGCAGCGTGGCTTGTCCAGCATGTCATCCCAGGCAGACAGATACTGGATCCCCTTTGAATGACACCAGTGTTTAAGCCAATTGTTAAAGCTGATCATCTTATCTCTGTATTGTGGCATCATTCTTGGTGAAGGTAGGATACTGCTCAAGGTCAGGGTCATACCTGCCTGGGCTACATAATCAGAGAGCTCCTCAATGTCTCTTTTCATGTAGTCCAAGGAGGTACGTCTCAGGTCGTTTACACCAGCGTGGACAATGACTGAGTCATATTTGTACCTGCTGTTGAGAGACCTGAGTGCTTGCGTTATGTGGCGGATTCTAGCGCCCGACAGGCAGCTTACTGTGACCTTCTCCTTACTCTCCTTATGTATGTATATATATATATATATATATATATATATATATATATATATATATATATATATATAGTTCATTGTTAATTACTAAACTAACTTAGGCCATTCTAAGCCTATCCAATCTGTCTCCCAAAGACAAGAATCAAAAACTGTACCTTATGTCTGAGAGTCAAGCACCTTAACCATTATACCAACGTCCAATAATTAGCCATATATATTCCTTTTCATACATTTCTATCTTTTCTACTTATCCATTTTAGTTTTCTTTTTCTTTATTTCACCCTTTTACGAATTTAATTATTTTTTTCTTTTACTACTTTTCAATTTATGTCTTCTTCATAACTTATTTCAAAACCTTCTTCTATGCCCTATTTACTATTTTTCTCATCTAATTTTTCTTCTATTTCTACGACTTCTAAAATGTCTTCTCATGTTTGTTGTCTTCCATTTCTTTTTCTTTTTCCTTAGTCTTTATTTTCATTTTTGAAATCCATCGCGAAATATCTAATTTCCCTACAAATATACAAATTTCTTTTGCCAAAGTTACTTATCAAATGTCCTTCTTTTCCACAAAATATCTTTTGGGTTATCCCCTGTATTTTATGACTCCTCCACATGTATCATGCTTGGTATATGCATATTCTTTCTATGTTTTTATCACAATATTACAGTCCCATCCACCAGTCCATAAACCCCTTTTGTTAAGTACGTCTTTGTGTAAATGTCCCTTTACAGTCTGTCCCTCCACCTCTGTTCAAATTGATCTTTTTTGTTTTCCTGTTAAACGCTTTTATCACATAAAGATTCCATGGGTTACAGTCTTTTTGTCATATTCTTCAAAAACTTTTCCATTGAAAAAACAGTCTCAAAAACAATATCACAAAATGTCTCTTTGTTAATAAGAATACATGACCTTAATTTATGTTTTTTATACCCGAAGGAGCTACTAAATTGTCCCACTATTCATACCTCTCCATTTTGTCTACTTTACTTTGAATCCTTACCATGTATTTCCATTTTGCATTTTCTTCTGCATTCTATTCTGCTACTCCTCTTTTACCTTCTTTTACTTTCTCTGTATATGTTCTCTTTTGCATCTCACCACTGTTCTTCAGGAATGTCTCTGCAGCCTCCTTTTATATTTTCTCCATAACGTCCCCCCAGAAAACATCTCCTTCATTTTCTGGCTCGCAGTGCATAACTCTTTCTTTAAATCATCCCACAACCCTCCTGACTGGAGGGTTGAAATCATGCATCCATCATTTGCTGACTCACCTCCATCAGATTTCTTTGAAACATCTCTTCAGAATCCTGCACACATTCTCCAGTCTTGATATTTGCTTCCTCCTCCACTTCCTTCACCACTCCATTATCTCCTTCTCTCTCTATCTGTTTCCCTGTTTCTCCAGGCCACCTCTGTGCCTGGAACCAAAACAGGACATGCAAAATAGGTGCCACTCACAGCAATAACAGGTAGGGGAAGTTCCCTGGAGCCCTGGCCAAATTTCCCCTTGTCAGTATGAATACCACTTCTGGCCTCCCCTGAAAAGAGGCCATTGGCCTAGCGAGATGAACCCAGTTAACAGAAGTGTAAATAACAAAAAATAAATCTTCCTTCAATTTAAATGAAAAGTTTGAGCAAATTCATATTGACCAAGAAGGCATTTTACTATGTAAACATAAGTAGTGTTTTAAATACTGCACTAGACTATTGCTAGATGTCTGAGTGATAACTGTTTTTTTTTTCTTAATTTGGAAGTCTGCAAACAATATCCATATTCTGTGGACAACTGTTTTTCTACTTAGTTTATGAAGTGAAGATTTAAATGATTTAAAACAGATTCCTTCTTGTTTACAAAATGTATTACTCATGCAAGTTGAGAATTAACTTTTACTTTAGCTCAATCTTTAGGGAAAAGAAACATATATAGTACATTCGTAAGAAACTTTCTTTTGGTTAATATTAATTTGACTTCTCCGCAACATTTATATAATGTTACCTTTGCATGAAGGTAGTTAACTTTAGATGACTATACTAATGAAACATTTCAAAACTTTAACAGTCATGTAGTTATAGTTCTTATTGCCTTCAGGGCATATAATTGAATATGCTAAATGAATAATACAATAAGACAGGTAGAGAAAAAATACATGTTATTTCTACAAGAAAATGAAGGCATAAAGGAGATGACTTTTTCATTCCATTTCATTATAATAGCTTGTGCCCTTTCTTCTTGTATTTTACTTAAAATGAAACTGAATAATTCAGCACAAATTAAACTTACTACAGAGGTTTGTATCAGACATAATGTAAATTATTTCACAACATATTAAACACAAAAACCTTGGTCCATTTTAATTGTAGAAAATCCATGTTATGCCAGCTTTATATCACACACACACACATACGCACACATTTTTTTTTTTTTTTTTTTTTTAGTTTTGGACATTGAGTTATGCATAAACAGCTGACTGCTCTACCCCCTCCCTGACTGATATAGTAATTTACTTTCTTGGCAATTGTTTTTTGAAAATATAAAACTTATGACTACATGGGTTCAAGGTGATTGCTATTTGTTCTGTATTTTTTCTTTTTTTGCCAACAGTAACCTATCAGCAAATATTATTTGAAAGGGAAAGTAAGTTTCCCAACAAGTGGGATATTGAAGGTTTTCTACAACTAAATTTGAAACTGATGATAGAATAATTGTTTTCATCTGGTATCCCAAAATGATTTCATAATAAAATTTTACAAGTTTGCTGCAACCAAGAATAAACCAAAGCGCACTATATAAAATGAAATGGGTGCACTAACTGAATCTTCTCTGAGGACAATAACTCTAATGTAAAGCCAAGGTCTGAGGAGGTCAGTATAAGAAAACACTCTAGGGGCATCTTAAAGGAGAAAGAAAATATTCCTTTGGCTGTCAAATTCACTTCATGTTCTAATATATCTGGGGATGTGTATTGAGAATGTAATACATTGCTACTATTATGAATCAAGGTTCACAATAACAAGGGCCATCAAGAAATCTCTAGGGATGGCACATTTAACCCAGCATAAAGTCAAAGAAATCGCAGTGTATTTATTTTAAAGAGACTGTAGCCTGATTGTAATTGTGAGTGTAAGGGAATGTCACCACTAATTACAATTAGATGGTGATGCTGGCTCAAAGCTTGCTGGTTGTGCTTTTAAAAATGTTTTCTCAGATTATGTTCAGTTTGGTCTAGTGTGGCTGGTAAATGTGATACCACCAGAGCTACTTTTTCAAATACCTCAGTAACAGAAAATGTTCCTGGCGGTTTGCTTATGTTGCGCTGAATGGAATCTGTGAATCGTATGATCTTTTGCTCACACCCTTTTCAGACATTTAGGGTTTGCTTTGGTGGACAGAGAGCTGAAATTTGAATTACTGCTGTTTGATGAAGGTCTAAATGCACGACAAAATTGAGAACATAAATAAATCTCCAAAGTATCTGCTTGCAGTTCTGTGGTTTCTACCTTCTAGAAAAACTAGACTTCTGAAATTTAAATGATATAGGACATGAATGGATAATAAATCCTTTGCTTTTCTAAGTACATATTTATTTTAGCCACAGACTATGGCAATCTTTTTAACTACCACATGCTTACAAAATGAAATACAGTACATGGTATGTCACAAGTAAATAACTGCCTTTGAGGTTTGGACTGTGAACAGATAAGGACTAGCCCCGGCTGCTGCTTATTCCTGTATGCCTGACCTTGTCTATAAACTATAGATTGAACTGTCAGTGATAAAAGTATTAAAACTGGATTCATTTAGATATACTCTGCTTTCTTTGTGATCTAATTTTAGATTGACAGCCAATATCCCTTTTTAACGACTGCTGCATGTATTAATGGAGATATACCTGTTGAACAAAAAGAAAGTATATTATGTTGTGCATTTTCTTCATAAATGTAAATGCACTTTATTTGCTCAGTAGAATATTTATAGGATAATGAAAGTGAGATAATAGCTTTGTTGGCAAGCTACATTTTCAGTCTTATTAAACACAGGCAACTTCAATTTATTTCAGCTCATTTGCAAAGTAACATTTGAAAGGCATTTCTTCTTCATGCTTTTTCCCATTAAGACAGCATTTAAGTGTCATACATGAAAATAAAACAGTCTATTTGAATTCTGTTTTTTCAAATCTTCAGACTTGAATTTCTTAGTAGTTAATATACATTTTAGGTAGACAAGTATCAGTAATAATAATGCCTTAATAAGACAAGCATTATTAGATATGTAATTGCATTATTTGTCTGACATATCCACCAAACCATATCCATTTTGCATGAATAAATCTTGCTTCTTTCCCACATTTCCCATCTAAAAATACCAGGAAACATTTGCAAGCAGTGTCTCTTATATATGGCTGAACATTACATAGATCTTTTTTCCTAAATGCATTTTTTTCTGCTATGCTTGTAGAGTATCAAACGTCCCCCTATCATACTAGCTCATTTCTTTCCTGTACTACAGTTTTCTCTTTGAGGGCAAGACCAGACTTTGGGGGAAAGAGACATCATATAGATGCCAGATGTCCATGTCTTTGCAGGTATCGTATCAATGATATTTTTGGTTTGGCCTTAACCAGGTCTCTAGTGTCTGTTGTGTGCACCCACATCATTGTAGAGGCATCCTGTACCTCCCCTCTTTCTGCATACTGCAGCATATAACCATTAAGGGCTACTTTCATTGGCTTAGGATCACCAAGTAGACTTTCCTCAATCCTGTAGTCACTGGTAAAATACAAGCCTCCTCCTCCATGACAGCATGTTGGTCTGAATGGGTCTACCATCCCCACTCCTCAGATGGGAGTGTAAGCAAATGCCGCTCATTCCCATCTTCCCCTGGCTAGCTGTTCCAGTGCCCAAGATATTAATTAGTCTCAAGTCATGTGGGTTGAAGTCAGGGCTTTGTTCCTCTGTGCCACAAAATCAAACAACACCTGGGACCTGCTCTAAAGATTGGCTAGTAGAAGAAAAATCACCAGAACCTCAGAAATCGGGATTTGGGAATATTTTGAGTCATATGCATGGAAGATGACTGGTTTTAAATAATAAAAGGATTATAGTCTTTTTTTTGTTTAGTTTAGCTTGTAGCTGATCACTTTCTATAATGCTGACATGCATATGTCTAATTTATGAAGACTTTTTTCACTTATTGGTGCTTAAAAAGGAAATCAATATAACATGTGTGTGGTGTCTCTGTTCTGTCCTGCTGTAGTGTGCTTTTGTCTTATGTGGGTCTCTGTTCAGTCTTGCTGTAGTTTTGTCCTGGTCTTGTGTCTATATCCTGTGTATTAGACTCTGTGTGGGTGTTCAGTCTTGCTGTAGTGCTATCTTTGTCATGTGTGTGTTTGTCCTACGTGCAAGAGTCTGTGTAGCTGTCTGTCTTGTCTGTTCAGTCTTGCTGAAATGCTGTCTTTATCTTGTGTGGGTGTCTGTCCTATGTGGGGGAGCCTGTGTGGGTGTCAAAGACAACAATACAGCAACATTGAACATTATAATATGTGGGTGTCTGTTCTGTGTGCAAGAGTCTGTGTAGCTGTCTGTCTCATGTGCCTCAATCCTATGTGAGGGAGTCTGTGTGGGTGTCTCTTTTCAGCCTTCCTGTATTACTGTCTTTGTCTTGTGTGTCTGTGCTGTGTGTGGGAGTTAGTGTTGGTGTTGTGTACTTCTATGGACTGGATACCTTGATGCAGTACAGAGGCTTGTCGTAATGTAAAACATTGCTACTAAATGTCAGTCAGTGATGTCAGTAATAGCTCTCAATCTCTTAGCACAAAAAAATCTGGACAAAGTCAAAGATAATGAGGGAACAGCCTCAAAAATTGGGACAAATTTTAAATATTACTCTTAGAAATTTAAAAAGTTGCTAGAATAAAAGGCATGTTATATGCATTTTCTGAAGGATATGAAATCTGAAACTCAAATGACTGCAATTATTTAGCGAATTCAACCCTCACTGATTTGCCACAAAAAATCCAGAAAACTACAAGTTTTGAGGAACAGGCCAAAAAATGCGTCAGATCTGGACATTCTCTGAAAATCTGGGCAGTTGAAGAGTATGCAGTAAGTTTGTGTGCACCTCCGAGTGGCTACCTTGCTCTGGTACAGGGGTTTGTCATAATGTAGCATTAGTATTAAATGATGGTCAGTGTGTGTACCTTGGCACACCAGTTCTTAATCATCTGAATTTAGTAACACTATAGTGATCGTTAAATAGTGCTGGATGGGTTTGACAGGGAAGGGGGTGCAACGGCAATGTGGTCACACTTTATATTCTCCTGAGTAGAGCCCCCAAATTGAAACTTGCTGGGGGCCCCAAAATGCTAGTACCAGCCCTGATGGTGTAATGGTTAAGGTGTTTATCTCACAGACAGAAGGTATGAGGTTTGATTCTTACTTTTGGCCACTGTCTAGTTATTGGTTTGGTGAGGTCTAATCTGCAGACTGATTGCCTGGCATTTATTTATGAACCTTTACTGATATTTGAATAACATTGTATTAAATGTTCATGCAAAACACTGCAGAAATGACATCAGTATAATAACTGTGTCTGATCTAGTAGGCATCACAGATATAAAGTCTCATATATCCTGTTATTTTTTAAACAATTAGTCTGCTATATGAATAAAAATACACAAGGGAAATAGTATATGCTACTTAGGTAGTAGTACCACCAGGAACCTTTAGCCTGGGCTTTATGCTTTGTCACTTTGCAAGCCACGTATCCAGATGGTGCTTTTGGATCACTTGTATATGTAGCAGATTTGGTTGTTTAACAAATGATTAAAATATACTCACAGCCTCCTTTGACTTAGGCTGAAATTCATAAAAAATATCGCCAGCAGTGCTGTTTGGGCAGTACTGCAGTGTCCAACACCATGACGGAGATGTAAAGTTTTTCACAAACATGACACTGCATGAAGCAACATCTCATTAGCTGCTCATTATCTTGTCTTTGAATCAAATATTGTGCTGTGACAGGTAAATGCGCTAGCATTCTGCACATCAGTTGCACAGGTGTCAACATACTGACACCCATGCAGTCACACCTGTCGACAAGTGCGCGTGCGCGCACACACGCACACGCACACACACACACACACACACACACACACACACACGCACACGCGCACACGCACACACACACACACACACACACACACACACACACACACACACACACACACACACAAAACCTCTCAGTACGTATCTGCTAAGGCACTATCATCATCACTTCTGCACTAGGAATGAATGGGTGCCATCATAAGACAGCATGCACATTTTGACTTCACTCTTGAAACAGAGCAGTATAGCTATTCTTTCAATTGCTCTTTATCACTATTCTGACCCAAGTAAAAAGTTCTAGGGATGAACACCTGGTCAATTAGCATTAATGTCTTCCTTGACTACATTTACATAAAGCTTTCATCAGTGCTACACCAGTGGTCTTTGAAATGCCCTGGTGTTAATACACTGAGAATTCCTGCTGCAAACAGATTGCACCATATTTATGCATTTCTGATTCAGTATGTGACAAACTGGAAATCTTTTGAGAACATGAACTTACACTGCCTTGTCTTCTCTACTTAGTCTTGGAAAAATTATCTTGAAACCATGCCACCAGCTGGATAAATGATGCTTAGTCAATCCAAAAGTTAGGAATCAGTTAGCACATGATTTTTCAAGGCTGTTGGCTAGGGTGGAATAGGGATTCTGCAAATGACTGTAAACAAGTCGATGTGACTAGTGAAAATCTCTCGAAGATTGGCAAATTAATGTGTCATATACCCTCATATCCATTCTGGTCTGAGGAAAAAGGCATGTCAAGCAGAAATACTTTGAAGGAACCACAGGCACTATTTTTTGTAGAACAAAGAAGTTATTTTTCCCCAGGTGGACAAATTATAGATTGATAAGAATCTGAATGCAGTGCAAGTCTGATGCATTATGATGCCACAAATTATAGTAAGGAGCCTGGATGATTTGTAAAGTGTTTGGAACTGTAGTCCTACTGAAATCTCTTGCATGAATGACTGCACCTAGTATACCACAATGGGCAATACCATTGTGGTTCAGTTTTAAATGTAAAGCAGTGTGTGACTGCTGAGCTACTTTGGCAGTGCAAGGTACATTGAGGAAATCTGTGAATGAATACCCCAGAGGGTTAGAATTCAGGACAGTGTTGTTATCATCATTGTTAATCAATGTGTCCAGTGGGGTACAGGACATCAAAGATGTCAGACAGAGATATAAGAGCATAATGGAGGTGTGAAACCCTTGCAATATGAAGAGGCCATAGAAACATGGTAGAAATAATTAAAAAAAAGCTTTCTTCAGATTGCTGAAATAATATTGAGTATGACAATAATTATTATAAATCAACAACCCCCATGTAAAGATTTAAGGATGTAAGGAAACCATGCAAGCTGTGACTTTAAAATTTGCCAAGAACTCAGGATCTGCTATGATGAATAACCAAGTTTTCTTTATGATGATCCAAAAGCAAAGTCAAGCTTTAATGTGATGTTTATTCATAAAATGATCAACACTCTGTTCCCTATGTCTCATAACTGTACATATCCAAGTGTCCTATTTTATCCATGTTTGCCAAACATTTTATGTCTCCCACTGTCGCTCTGTTGTGTTCTGAAACTCAACTTTCTTTCTAGTTGCCTTCCCCTTATGTTAATTTGACCACATATCTATTTCCCTCTTTCCTTAAATTGGATGTTGTGAGTAAGCACACAGTTATCATTTTGTGACATCACTCCCCTTCAACTATTTACATTTATTGGCTATCCCACTGTATTCCATGGACCAGAATACAAAGTGCCCACCCCTTTCAATCTATCTTGCTCTTTTAAAAGTAGTGGCTCTCCACTTAGACAGCTAAAGCTTAAGTTACCCCCCATTTATATCTAGTTGCTTAATGCACACTGCAGTTCTTAGGATATTAGCCCATTTTTTCCATCTTAACTTTAAAATACGCAACATTTATTGCAAGACCAACAATTCTTGGAGAGCCTACATTCTGCCTCTCAGTAGTCATCTCAAGATTCATACTTTTATTTTCTCCTGGTGAGAGAAGGAGCAGAGTGACATTATTTCCTGGAAACTACTGATCACCAGAAAGATAACTGCTTCATAGGTGACAGCTTGTAATTTGTGCTTATATTCTGCTCCTGGTTAGAGAAGGAGCAGAGTGCATTGATTCCTGACTGTTTCTGGTTGGGCAGTGAGTGTCTTTGCTTGACATACCTGATTGGTCTGGTTGCTATTCAAGGCATCTACCCAGAAAATGCTACAACAAGCCTATAGACCCTTGTATCATCTGAGACAAAGACTGTGGATCACCAAACAGGCTGTGGCCTGCTTCTTATCTTGGGATTGGTGCTAATGTTTTGTTTTTGGTGAGAAAAGAAGCAAAGGAGCATTGTATCTCAGCAGAGTAAGGCTGTAGTAAGAAAAGTACTAGTAATAGCCAGGCAGTAGACATTCATGTGACTCCCCCCTTTTCATCATTTCTGACAAGCTAGTTCTTTGTTTTTAGTAAGTACTGCTTGATTTGTTCATAACTTCAGAATATCTGCCTTAATACTTCATCCTTAAATTTTCAATGTCTAATTATTAGTTTCCCCTCAAGTGTTTGGCAGTGCCCTGTATAGACACAGACACCTTGAGTGACATTTCTCCTGTAAACTTGAAATTTAACCAATACTTAGTTGCACACAGGACAACTAGTTTGCTGTGACAAGCACTGCCCACAGAGTTGCAAATCGTATACTCCAGACATTGCTTTATATTCTCACTCCATCTGTGTTTGTTTGTTTGTTTCTTTCAGCTTTTCCCGGTTAGGGGTTGCCACAGCAGAACTCCGGTCTGCTAATGATTGGCAGTAGATTTTGACGTGCTGGCTTGCCGGGCCTAACACACAAGCACAACCTTCAACTAAGGAACACCCATTTATGCATGACACCACACAGCAGATGCTCTAACTGAGAATCGAACGGGCAGTGTCTAACTGTGAGGCGACAACGCTACCGCAGCACCACCACCTCATCACATAAAAAAGGTCTGTTGCCATGGATATGAATTTTCCCAGTATCTCCATTACCAGCTTGGTGGATAGGGGCATCCTGAGGCAATGTAGAAATTGCCTCATGTTTACTGACAACCAGTTAATTCTGAAAAAAACTGATAAGGTATTTGAGAGATGTATTTATACAATGTCACAGGATGCAAAGCTCTCACATAAAAGTACTTTTAATGTCAATTAGGTTGTCAGTAGCACACACGCTGTACCCATCACACAGAATTCAAAGGAGACACATAGACCCACATATGCTGAGGCACTTAAATGTAACCTTTCTAAATCTCAAAGATCTCCCAGATGAAGTACACATAACAAATGCCCTCAGCAGTCCCGAATGCACTCTTTCAAAACAGAATCAACATCAGCACATACAGCCACATCTCATGGAGTTGCTACGTCTAAGCCCATAAGGCAAGCCACCACACAATCCAACATTCTGGTCATGTGAGACTCCATCATGAGACACACCAATGTCCATCTCACCAGGCTAAGTAAGGAGAAAGTCACTCTTGTTTACTTATCAGGGGCTAGGATCCACCACATTACGCATGTACTCAGGTCATTGGATCACAAGTACCAGTATGATCCAGTATGATCCATGTGGGCATAAATGGCCTGAGATGTACCTCCCTAGACTACATGAAGAGAGACATCATGGAGCTCTCGGAATATGTGCCCTAGGCTGGCATGAGCTTAGCATTGAGCAGCATTTTACCTTCTCCGAGGATGTTGCCACAATACAAACAAAAGATGACTGACTTAAATAATTGGCTTAGTTTCTGGTGTCAGTCTAAGGGGGTGCAATATTTGTTAGCATGAATGGAGATGATTAACAGACCATGCTGGTTTGCCAGGGATGGTCTGCACTCTCTTCTCTATGCTTTAAAATATTAGCTAAAACATTGTATTTTCCCATAGTACCTTTTTTAGGCAATGCCAAACTGAAAGTTCTTCCAACATTGAAAATCAAAATCAAGAAAATCTAAAGTTATCACTGCTCAGTGCTAGGAGTCTAAACAAAAAACTCCACTCCCGCGAAGCTTTCTTCACCCTAGAGAATGTTGATGTCTTTGCGGTCACATAGACATGGTTTAAAGACATGGCGAGCACACCGACAGTGCAAGGTTATAATGCCTTCCACACATTTAGACCAGCTCCTACATAGATAGGGACTAAAAGTGCAGGTGTCTCAATTTGCATTAAAAATAAATATACCTCAAGGCTGGCCAAACAGGACAATGCACTTAGAGACAGGACCCAGGAAATTAGACTTGAGGAGTCCACATCTACAAAGAGGCCATTCACAAGTGGACTCCCTTAGGGATCGGTCCTTGGACAGCTCCTTTTTGTCATTTGCTTCTCTGAAGTCAAGGCCAATGCCAGTGGTCTCTGGCTGACTAAAGTTGCAGATGATCGCAAATTAGAAGCTGTCATTGAATCCCCTCACTGCCACAATTGTTCTCCAGGAAGGGCTGACACAGACAAAGAACTAGTGTCAGAGCCATGGACTAAAACTAAATGCCAAGAAATGCATAATAGTATCCTTCCGGAAGTCTTCTACCTCTGGTAACGATCATATTGACAACACAGCCCTTAGAGATGATCCAGTAGTCAGGGACTTATGGACACACATAGACAGTAATCTAGCCTTTGACCATCACGTGTCTACATTAGTGAGGAAAATATTGTATTTTGTGAAACTTATAAACAAAGGTATGGCCTCTAAGGTCCAATGACATTATTGTTTCACTGTATTTGGCATTGTTCATACATATTATTAAGTACAATGCCCTCTTTGGTATGTACATAACCAGGCATATCCAACAACTGGAACATCCACAGAGGTCCCTCACTAAAAGAATAGAGGGCATAAGTAAAATGTCTTATGCAGGCCACCTCAAGGCCCTATCCCTGTATTCTGTCTCCTACAGGCTGTTGAGGGGAGCTCTATGCCCGGCATACAGGCCAGTGTCAGACTCCACTCTGATGGACCTCTGCATATCCCCAAAACAAACAGCACCAGAATTACCTGTTCTAAAGATGTAATCCTTGCTTGTGATATAAATATGGCCTGCTGGAGAGACAGTTATGTATTCAAGAGACAACCCCATCTCTGGAATGGGCTTCCCATCCATATGAAGCAGAGTTCCTCCCTAACCCAATTCAAGTGTAAATTGGACAGTTGGATGGAGAGCAGGAAATTCATCCTTGGCTTGGCACCTATGTCTCTAATGGACCCAGGCAACCTGCAAATGGTTCATTGTCCAGGCCCCTGCTTGTAAATGTTTCATCTCCCAAGCCCCTGCCTACACTTATCAAGGGTACCAGAACTTGTCTGAGATTTTGGATGCATGACTAGGCTTAAAAAGGCCCTTGTGGTAGTTAGCCTAGTAAACACCTATGAACCTATATGAGAGCAAATGTTATAACATTACCATACATATAAAATAAGTGATCTACTGGAATACTCCTTTCATACCTCTCAACTGTACAGATTTTCTCAGAATGTCCAGATTTTTGCCTCATATTTTTATTCCTTTTTTCACAAAATTGTTGTTTTCTATGAAATCATTGGCAAATCATTGAAGTCAGAAAACAATCACATACGTTTGAGTTTCAGACTTCATACCCTTCATAAAATTCATACTAATTCAAAACCTGTTATTCTATCAACTTTCTAAGTTTATAAGAGTAATATTTAAAAATTTGTCCCAGTTTTTTGACCTTTGTCCCCCATTGTCTATGCCTTTGTCCAGATTTCTTGCTCTAAGAGGTTGAGACGTATGACTACTTTGTAATTTGGTAATTAAAACTGGCTTATGAAATCCTGCACTTTGCAAGTATAGTTAATTGGATATAATCCTTACAGTTCTAAAATACTTACCCTTAATGTAAGTGAGTTACTCTGGTGCAATGCATGTCTATGACAAGGAGTCACTTGGTCCCATTTTCAAACTGCCATTAACTACTTAACATTGGATGGTAAGCTATCTTGGAATCAGAAAATAGAGTCATTACAATGAGTGCCAATCAAACACATTTCATGCAGAGTCAAACTATGAATGAATGATTTAAAAATTAAATAAGACTGTACTGATACTACTACTAATAATGATAATAATATCTTTATTTTATCTCCCTTGCTGTCATAAGATTATTATTATTATGATTATTATTATTATTATTACTGCTACAGACTGAACAATTTAGAATAAATACCTGATAAGTTTAAACTGTAATTAAAGAAAACACACTGAAAGCGCATCAGAAGCAGGTCTATGATGCCACCAATCAGCATTCCTATGCTACATTTGCGTCAGATGCACAATAGCATTCAAGCATTTCTTTAACTGCCGTGTGCACATACAAGTAAGTGACACCTTGGGAAACTGATACAAACCTGTGTGTATGAAAGGGAGAAGGCACAATTCCCCAAATTACAAGATTTTTGATGGTTTGATTTGGGTGGAGGATATTCTGTTTCTTTCCATTGGACCTCTTAATGCAGTCATATTTAAACACTGACAATGGTGATGTGTGTATCTGCATATCTGTGTGATATGAACTAATTGCATTATGTTGGATAGACTATCCTATATTCAGTTCCAGCAAAAAGTAAGGTGCGTTCTCAGTGAAAAGATAGTAATTTGAGAGAGGACAGAATTGAGTTTGTGGTAAAGGAATAAATAATTTCAAGAGGAGGCAAAAGTGTCAGTTGTGTTACCAGTGAAATGTAATAATTTAAAAGAGGACAGAGTTTAATTTGTGGGAAAGAACATTGTCAATGTTAAGCAATCTCAAAAGCAGGGTGTCTATACATATATAAAACAAGTAAATAAATTGCAGTGAACAATATTTATTTCACTTACAGGCAAATACTGGAAGTGTATCTTGTCTGAAAGTGAATAGTCTGGGGGAGTGGGGCTAGTATGTGAAAGAAATCAGCTGCTTTGGTGTCACTTTATCCCAGTTTAGTAATGATTTATAAGAGGAGGTGAGCTGTCTAAATGTAAAAAACAAGTGAAATGTACTACTTTTGGGAAAAAAAAGTATCTTTATCATGATCATAGTCAAAGAAATGGTGTAACTAGTGAAAATATGCTGCTTTTTAAGGAGGTTAGTTTGTGTTTAAAATAAACTGACTTACTATTACCTGATCAGAGTTAAGTTTTCATGGATCAGGCTTGCTGTATTGTGAAACAAGCAGATACCATTAGTATGTATTTAGCTGTTCACTTTCCAAAAGCTGAGATATTTCCATCGAAAAGACAGCAGTTGGGGGTTAGTCTTTGTATGAAGCAACTAATCAGAAATATCACTTGCTCATATTGAAATAATCCTTGATCTTGTGTAGATCATCACTTTTCGTATGTGTGTCGGTGTGGGTGTGTGTGTGTGAGTGCCTTTCACAGAAAGAAAGTGAGAGAGAGAGAGAAAATCAATCTGAATATATTGCTAGAGGAATAATTTATTTTGCGTGATTAGTGCAATTCATTAGAGATAGCACTAGACAAGAAAGTTGCTATTTTGTATGAGTGTGAAATGGATATGAAATAAGGCAGAAAGAAGTATATGTAGAAAATATTTTACTTTTGCCAGTTCAACTGAACCAAAAGCCCAAAGGATGATTGCCTTATAAGTCCCTTGAAATGTACAGATATCTGTACTGTGCACATCCCTGAGAAATCATGTTGCACTTATAAAATGGCAGCTGTGTTTATATGTACAAGGAAGTTTACATAGTTTTAAATTAAGATTATAATACATATAATACTGTATTTTGAGAGAAAAAAGTCCTTCCACAAAAACTTTGACATGACTTTGAGGTGAAAAAATATGCATGCATCAGTGGGGAGTGGTTAAGCATGGGGGGGGGGGCACCTGGAATGATAGGCCACACTTTCATACTTGACTCTTCTCTATGATAAATGAATGGACTCTGACCTGGCCAGGGAATATGTGGACCACAGGGTTATTTGCTTATCAATGGAAAGAATGGGTCTGAGTCTTTCCTACATAACATATGAATTACTGAATTGCTATATTGCAGATATGGTATTAGGTAAACAGTATATGTAAAGGAGTTGCTACCATGCAAAACCAGTCCTTTAAATCATTTGAATTTCTTCCATGCCTGAAGTGAAGCTAGTTTTTGCAGGAACATGCATGGTCCCAAGTGTTTAGAATTAGCTACTACCATTAATACTCTTCACTCCTGTAGCAATTTACTGACTACCCAAATAGGGCCAGAAAACACAGACATGAGCTTTCTTGCTATCTCCATAGCCAAGTTGGTGGATATGGGCTTCCTATGGCAATGTAGCAATTACCTTATGTTTATTAACATCTAGTTTGGTCTCAAACAAACTGATAAGGTACATGAGAGATGTATTTACATAATGTGACTGGAGGTAAAGCTCTCACATACAAGCACACACAATACCAACAAGGTTGTCCTAAATGTACACACTGCACCCAGCACACACACAGTATGGCTCAGTCATACAGAGCCACATTTGCTGAGGTTATCAAAACTAATTTGCTTAAACCCCAAAGACCTCCAAGACATTTGACCTACAACAGATATCCTCAGGCACCCCAAAATGACTCCTCCAAAACAATACCCAGTACAACACACGCAGCCACTTTGCACTGAGCCTCTACTTTGAAGCCCATAAGTCAAGTATCCCTACAACCCAATATGTTATAGGAGAATCCATTGTGAGAGACACTGATATCTCACAGTTAGTTGTCTAAGAAGGGCAAAGATCTGCCAGATCACACAAACATTCAGCTCATTGAATCACAGGTGTCAGTATGACTCTGTCATAGTCTGTGTGTATATAAATGAACTGAGTCATACCTCTCTGCTCTCTGGACTATATGAAGAGAGACATTATGGAGTTCATGGACTGCGTGTCCCAGACTGATATAATCCTAACATTGAACAGCATTATACCTACACCAAGGATGCTACCACAGATCAATAGAAGATGTTTGACTTTAATAATTGGATTACCGTCTGGTGTCATTCCAAGGGGGTGCAATATTTGGCAGCATGGGAGGATATGGCCAACAGACCACATTACTTTTCCAAGGATAGTCTGCCCCTGCCTTCTCTGGGCTTTTGAATTTTGGTTAAAACGTTGTCATTTTTTAGACAATGCCAAACTGGTAAATCTACTGACATAGCAAAACCAAGCTAAGATTATCTAAAGGTGTTGTAGCTCAATGTCAGGAGTCTAAACAAGAATCTCCACTCCCTCACCCTGGAGGATGTAGAGATCTGTGCAGCTACCAAGACATGCTTTAAAGCTGTGGAGAGCACCCCAGCAGTGCAAGGCTTTCCACACATTTAGCCCAGCCACAGCACAGACAGGGATTGAAGGTTGTGATGTCTCAATCAACATCAATAACAAAGTCACCTAAAGGCTGCTCATACAGGATGAAGAACTTAAGCTTCTCCATATCCAAATTAACTTAGGCAAAGTCACATACTACACCCTTGCAAGTTATAGGTTCCCTTCTATGACCCAGGAAATCCATAACTTAAACTTACAGGAGACACTTGCCATTCAAACAAATACCATATTTGTGGGTGACTTTAACTACCCCACTATTAACTCAAAATCATACAAAACCTGCATGCCCAGAAATTCCTGGACTTTATAAACACTAACTCCCTGGATCAAATAGTCTACGTAGCTACTAGGAGAGCAAGCATACAAGTCCTGGTCATCACTAACATGGGAGAATGCTGCACCCTCCAGTGCAATATCCTGTCTGGTAAGGTCAGACCATAAAGCTGTTACCCCAGCTAACCCTGCAGCATTTAGGAACTATTCTAAAGCAAACTTCCTATTATTAAGTAATAACCTGACAAAAGTTCAAGCTCCCCATACACTGAGAACATGATTGCCTATGTAGAATTGTTCACAGATACTCTACAATCATGTTAAGAATGTATAGAGACAGCTGTGCCTACCAGAAATAAGCTCAGAACAAATTAAAAAAAAAAAAAATAAAAAATAAAAAAACAGTACACCCCAGTGGAATCCAAACATCAATAGGCTGTACAACATAAGGAAGAAAGCCATAACAAAGGTCAGGAAATGCAACACACAGCAGGATGAAAAACTCTCTCATCAATCTAAATAAATATATCAGAGGGCAGATCAGGTCTATCAAAGCCAGTTTTGGGGTAAAAATAGCTCTCCAAGCCAAGGGCAATTGCAGGGCTTTCTTCAGCTATGTCTGTAACCTCAAAGTCTGTACACAATATCCATAGCTAATCATTTGTGTAGCAACCTACACAGAGACAGAAGATATAGCAAATATACTGTCCAACAAATTCAGCTCCAGTTTTACCCCCTCTCCCTCTCAGTCTCCGCCAAAAAATGCCATCAAACATAACCCCCCAACCATCACTAGCAACAGGTTCTAACTGCACTCTCCAAAGCCTAGAATTCTACATACATGGGCCCAGACAATATTCCAGGATGCCTGCTATATAGCATGAAACAAGACTTATCAGGACCACTCAAGGCACTGTTTAAAGATAGGCTCCAGTCAGGCTTCAAGCCACATGAATGGAGAAATGCAACAGTTATCCCTCTGCATAAGAGCAGGCCTTCTACAGACCTCCAGAAACTACAAACCATTAGTCTACCTTGTCTCATATGCAAAGCAATGGAAATAATTTTTATGGAAATGATTAATAATGACATTGGAAACCTATAGGTACTGGATCTGATCCAGTTCAGTTTTGTCAAGGGCAGATCATGCCTACTCAGTCTGGCAGACTTCTTCAAGAAGGTCACCAAGGTAATGGACAAGGGCAAAATGGTGCATACTGCCTACCTTGACCTGGCTAACACATTTGATACAGTACCCCACTCGGGCATTGTAAACAATTTCATGAAATTAATCATAGACCCATATGTTACATGCTGAATGACCAGCTGGTTCTCAGATAGGACACAGGACGTTAGATTAGGGGAGTCCACCTCCACAAGGAAGCTGGTCACCAGTGGAATCCCTCAGAGCTCAGTGATGGATCCTCTCTTTTTTGACATCTACTTCTCAGAAGACAAGGCAAAGTGAAAGGCCTTTGGCTGACCAAGTTTGCAGACGATTGGAACTGGAAGAAGTCATAGAATCCCCCAAAACTTTAATATCTTCTAGGCAGGGCTAATAAAGACAGATAACCACTGCAACAGACAAAGTTCAAAGCTCAATACCAAGAAATGCATAATAGTACCTTTGGGAAGTCATCTACCTCAGGAAACTATTTCATTTATCACGCACTCCTAAGAGTAAACACAACTGGTAAGTATTTGTAGACATATGTAGGCAGTGGCCTGACTTTTGACCAACATGGGTCTAAAGTAGTTAAGGAAATCATTCTAGGTCCAAGGAAGTCATTGGTACACTGTATTCCCCCCTCATCAGCAGCAGCATAGCTAGAGTGGAAGAAAGGGGTAATTACTTCATGCACAAAGTGTTAGTTAGGGTGATCAGCCGGGACTATATTAAATCAGCGAACACTAATTTATCGACCCCATGTAAGTGAAACCTTACAATCCTGAACACTTAAAACAGCAAAATCGCTGTTCCAAAAAAGAAAAAAAAAAACCTTTAAAACATTACATAAAGTGGGGTGCTTCACCCCCCACACCCCCGACACCCCCCTCCCAACTCCAAGATTGCACTACAGTGATAAAAATGGCAAAATAACAAAGGTGGCCAAGCAATTTCTTTCCCAGGGAAATAATTTGCTTATATGCCGTTTCGGTATTTTGCCATTTCGTGCTTTCAAGTTCGATCAAGACGCATTCGAAAGAATGCATCTTCGATCCTTTAATAGGGAAACTGATTAGCCATCCATCATCCTGATTGCTCTTTAGTGCAATACCAACAGTGTTCAAGGCCTTAGAGACTACTAAACGTAAAAAAAAAAAAGTATTTTTTTTCATTTATCTAAAACCTGAGCAGGGTATAAACTGTAGCTACAGCTTTCTGCATTTGTAACTAGTGATGTGCTACAGTTTAAAGAGAAAAAGAATTTCATTTGTTTTCCTTAAACTAAATCCTGAGCACCATAATGCTCTGTAGGTTATAAACTTTAGTGACTGCTTGCAACAGTTTAAAAGAAAAAGGTTTATTATTTTTTTGTTTTTGTTTTGTTTTTGTACTAAAATGTGAGGAAGGAGGTTAGGGGGCAGGGCACAAAAGCAGGACCTAAATGAGTGGGCCGGAGGGGGATCTTGCCACTGCTTTTTTTTTTTTTTTTTTTACTCTTCAATTGAGGAGATGGAATACTGTCTGCCATCCTTTTTTTGTTCTTTCCTTGAAGAGCTGAGGGTAGGGGGCACTAGATCATGGGACCAGAAGAGGGTGATTATTGAGCCAGCTATGCTTCTGCTTATCAGACCCATAACATAATAAAATGGCCCCCCTTGTACTTGATGAGGCACATGCAACAACTGGAATGCTTAAAAAAGTTTCTCACAAAAAGAATGCAGGGCATTAATAACATACCCTATGCAGATCGCCTCAAAGCCCTGTTCCTATATTACGTTTCCTACAGACTGTCAAGAGGTGATCTATGTATGGTATACAAGGCATCCCAGAATCTGACTCTGATGGACCTCTTACATATCTGCAAAGCAAATACCATCAGAACTACTCTATCCAGTGACTTAAACCTTGCTTGTGACATAAATAGGACAAATTGGATGGACAGATATGCATTTCAGTGAATTCCTCTTCTGTGGAATAGGCGTCTCATCCATGTGAACAACAATTCTTCCCTGATCCCATTCAAGCATAACTTGACCAGTCGATGAGAAATCAGAAATTTAGCCCTGATCAGTCACCCATGGAAAGAGGCAACCTGTAATTGTTTGGCTATACATGCCCTAACTTACACGTACACCTAAAAATAGCCTCTAGGGCAATAAACCTATTGAATAAATTTGGGATGCATGACTAGGCTTAAAAAAGGCCCTTGTGGTCATTAGCCTACTATGTACCTATGAACCTACAAATTCTTTGGAACTCTCGCAGCAGCACTTTGGAACCTGACAGGAAAGATTTCTGACAGGATATATATAGCACACATCCACACAGACAAAGAGAGACATCATCTGGCTTTTTCTGTCAAAAGGCTGTGCATGTATGTATTGTATGTATGTGAGCGTGTGTGTGTATATCTATAGCTATATATATATATATATATATATATATATATATATATATATATATATATATATATATGTATATATATCTATATATATATCTATATATATCTATATATATAACATTTTATTATGAATGCTACATGTGTTAAAAGCAGTGACAAACAGTACATCAAGAAAGGGAAAAATATATTTTTCCAGTGTATTATGCATAACTCATACCACATTCAGCTCATATTTGTCTAAATAATGATAGTGTTATGGAATTTGCTTTTTAAGTTAAGCTATACATTATGGTTATGGGCACTGGTAGGGTTAAAATTGGCATGCATTTCTAAGGTGGGGAGAGTGGCTTTGCCCCTGCTATTCTCTTCAAATAACTGGACTTCAGCTGCTGGCCAATGGAATTTGCAAGAAAACACGCTGCACTCATATTTATATACATTTAATAGAACAATATGAAAGCAATGAGCTCCTTTGTGAGCAGCAACAGAGATTTCTAAAAGTGAAAGCACTACCACCTCATTTCTTGCAATCACTGCCATCATTTACAAATATAATGCTTGATTCTGAGATTCAGTTCTCAGCTGAGATTCACTGTGTGTGTGGATACTGCATATCCTGTATCCACAAGGGTTTTTGCTAGATACTTGTTGTAATGTTATTAAATAGTATCATCTGTGCCAGGGAGAGTAACGCAGAAAAATCTTGATGACTGGATGGGAAATAGAAAATTCACCCCAGGGATCACTTCTGCTGTACTGCTTGACAGGGGCACAGTAAAATAATTTTCTTGAGTGGTGAAACCCAAGGAACCTTTTCGGCTAGGCATATATAGGCCCCAGGGCCATAGCTTAGTACCCACCTATAAACCTATGAACCTATAAACATGTATACATATGCTAGCATGGCTATCTGGAGTTTTTTAAAGAACTGTATGTTATTTAACTATCACACTGATTTGTACAGATGTTTGAGTTAAACTATATTTGCAAAGTTATTTGTTTTAAAAATACATCAACAGTAGGTCCTGCTGGACAGAAAAGCTGTATACATGTATATTAGGTTGTATTGTTGTAACTTAACAAATATGCATGTTTATCAGAGAACCATGGAAGAGTGGAAAGTTTAAAATTGTGTTATCATTTTCAGATGCTCCTACAGCTCTGTGTGTGTATTGTGCCAAAGTCAGGTGACCAAAGTTGATGTCATCTGGTTTCTTTGGAACTCTCGCAGCAGCACTTTGGAACCTGACAGGAAATATTTATGACAGGATATTATATATATATATATATATATATATATATATATATATATATATATATATATATATATATATATATATATATATATATATATATATATAGCACGCATCCATACTGACAAAGAGAGGCATCATCTGGTTTTTGCTGTAGTAAGCAGTCAGGGAACAGTAATTCTTTAGTTAGTCATGAACATTTAGTGAGAGTAGTTTAGTATTGTTTTCTACATCTGTGAGAAACTATCCAACTGTATTATTTTTATATCTCTATGGTTGAAACTGTGTTGTTTATTGCATTCAGTATTCTCCTGTTTTCTGTTTTATTATTTATCATTAAATATTTTAATACCTTTCATTGTGGCTGGTCATTTAGAGAATACTTTTAACATCTTGAGAGTACTTATGCTTGTTTTAGTGACAATGTGGCTGCTCCTGAAACCGTTGCTGCTTTGGTCACATCCTACAATTGATATTAGTATTAATTTTACACAGTATAATTGGGTACCTTTTGTAAGAGCCTTAGAGTAGCTGACTGGTGGCAGCATGATTACCTCAGAGTCTGGACAGAAAGGGGCACAGCTAGTAAATCTGTGCCAGCTTTTCCCAGGTGTGTATGTGTGTGTGTGTGTGTGTGTGTGTGTGTGTGTGTGTGTGTGTGTGTGTGTGTGTGTGTGTGTGAAACTCAAATATCCAAGCGTGTGTGTCAGCTACTGGGATCAAGGACCCAGAGCTCCAAAGTGGTCAGTGTGGAGATTTATGTAGGCCTGGAGAAAGAAAGAAAGAAAGAAAGAGTCCAGCACCAGGTTTGGAGCATGCTCCCTGTGAACTATTAAAGGAAATTGTGCTTGGTGCAGGGAGCTATATCTGAAAATACTTTGTGAATCCATCTTTGCTCTAAGTGAACTTCTCTCACTGAGTCATTGGTAAGGAATGAGTCTCCCTGATTGGTGGCCTGGAGTAGGGACCCATCACACTTATATTAAGTAAAATGGCACTCCTTCTTACTTTCTGTTAGTGTGTGTGTGTGTGTGTGTGTGTGTGTGTGTGTGTGTGTGTGTGTGTGTGTGTGTGTGTGTGTGTGTGTGTGTGTGTGTGTGTGTGTATGTGTATGAGTATTTACTTCATATAGTTGACTTACCATTTTGGTCGACTTTCACATGATTGAGATCCCATAGTTGAAAGTTTAAAATAATGAACACCCGGAACATCATATTTACCCTCCTGGAAATTAACCACTTTGCCACCATGTTGAACTTCATCCTTTTCTCCACTGTAGTACAATCTTAGAGTTGGTATATTTAGTTAGGGGTGTGTGGGGGTGAAGCCCCCCTTTTTGCTGGGTTGTAATTTGGTTAAATTTCTATTTCAGTTGTTGGTGGCCAAGTGGTTAGTTCTGTTTAATAAAAAAAAAAAAAAAAAAAAATATATATATATATATATATATATGCAAAACAGTAATGTAACTACATTTTTTCACTTTATAGGTTCAAACCAGCTTCGTTTGGGGGACTATGTCAGTGTGAAAATGAAATGATTGGCTGTTTATGGTTGTAATTCTGGCTTTGCAAGACTAATGTGTATGGGGGTAAGAATACAAGCTGTGACTATTGTCTCTGTGCAGCAAAGCTTTAACACAAATGTAGTATTATTTTAATGCTGGAAGGATCAAAGCAGAAACTGTAGTGGGCAATTGAATGACTGGCCCTGTTTTATTTTAATTCTGGGTTTGCAGGATTAATGTGTATCTGGGAGAAGTAAGATGGAATGCAAGCTGTGACAGTGTGTGCATCAAAAATACATTAATAAAAGCATTAATATTAATTTTTTTAATCCTGGCTTGGCCAATACAGACACTTTAGGTAAGTCATGGGCATAAGTGACTGTCAATGAAATGAGAACTGTTCATGAAGTTGTACTTAAAATATAAACTACAGTGGCGCATAATCGTTTCTATAATATGTTTACTTCAGGGTTATAACCATCATAATACCAGAATGAGTGAACAGACTGTTACAGTGGCCTATTTAAAATCTATTAATATTAGAGACTTGACTTTTGATGAAAAGTTATGAATCAAAAGCACTGGAATACCCGCACCTAATCTCAAGATGGAGACTCAAGGTAAAAGTAGGTCAAGAACATACACACGCAGCTTCAGCAGCTCAGTCTATGACAAGCAGACCTGCATCTGTATTTGTGAGGAAGCAGTTTGTAATGCTTCCCATTTTATTGCTCAGTGGAGAGGATGTCTGGACTTCAATGGTTGTGAAAAACCTGAAGAGTATGGTAGAAAAGGCTAAAATGCATGAACAGTCTGCTAAACCTTTTGACAATCAAATAAGTCTAGCAATGTTGGGAACTGTGCATATCAGGTCTCAAGTTAAGTACTGGATACCAGTTATCAGTGATAAGACACAAGGAAGTAGAAGAAAACCATCATGTTCTATCAATTATAATTGACTGCATCAAGCTGTGTGCTAAATTAGTTGAGTTAAGAAGCCATGATGAATCGGAAGACTCACTGAGTGCTAGAATGTTCCACAGACTGGTAAACTTCACCTGCAGGATTTATCAGAAGTTGGATGAACACATAAAAATTCAACTGTTTTTTAAGTAGCATCAAAAAACATTCAGAATGAATGCCTGGACTGCATGCTAACATATGCAGAGAAGAAATAAAAAAGAGATTCATACTGTAAAATTTCTAGCAGTAATTGCAGATGAAACCTCTAATGTTACAGGGATGTGGCAAATTGCCGTTGTGTTCCTTTATGTTGTCAATGGCCAGGTGTTGGAACGTTTGTGGGGATATTTTATATAACCTGGACAGACTGCAGAGCATATTGCTGGTGTGATAAGAGAACAGTTGAAGGAAGTAGTGGGAGACCAGCATGAAAAAGTGGTTGCTCAGAGTTATGATGACAAATCTGTTCTGAGTGGAGGTCAGCATAGACTCAGGTCATCATAAGACAAAAATGTACATATGCTTATTATGTACACTGCTAAGCCCACCAACTTAATCTGGTAATGAAAAGAGTCCCACTACATAATACTGAAGCAAGGGCATTTTTTTAACTCTTGGTGGAATTCCAGCCTTTTTCTCAAGTTCAGTTCAATGACAAGCTGCTCTGGACAATATAGTAACACGACACATGCAATGAATGTCTAGAACATGGTGGAATTTTAATATCCATGCTGTAAATGTAGTTTATGAACATTTGGACTTACTGTCAGAGTGTTTTTATTATTTGTAAAAGTTCATAGGTTCATAGGTTCATAGTTTTGTACTAGGCTAATGGTCCTGGAGCCTCTACCAGCCTAGCCCATAGAAGTGCCCTAGCATTGTGCCGCCTGACATTAGTTCCCAGTACCTCTATCAAGTAGAGCCACTGGAGTGATCCCTGGGGTGGACTTTCTATTTCCCACTGACTTATCATGATTTCTCTTGAAGAGGGCCAGTGAAATGCTCTGCTTGACATGTATGGGAAGTCTATTCCAGAGCATGGGCAGTCTCTGGGTTATGAACCTGTCCCTCCAGCATGTTCTGTTGATTGTGGTAATGAGGTTGAGATCTCTGGAGTGTGTGGTGTGGAGGGATTGGGATTTCTTTAGATGTAGCATTTCTAACAGAGCTGGGTCAGACATGGCTTTGTAAGTCAAGCAGAGATCACCTCTTAGTAGATGATATGAGACAGAGAATAGCTGTAGTTTTTTGAGTCTGTCCATGTAGGACATGTGTTTAAGGCCTAGGATCCTCTTCATGAGGTACTTTTGTGGCCTTTCCAGCTGTTGCATGTGTCTAGCGAGGTATATGCCAAATGGGGCATTATACTCGATGAGTGGCCTAATGAGGGAAGAGTAGAGAGAGATGATGACCTCTTTCTTCCTGGATGGAAACCCTTGGTAATGAGATGTGCCACACAGACGGACTTTCTGACCACAGTGGCAATGTGGTGGTCAAAGAGAGGTTGCTGTCAGTCTGTGTCCCCAGATCTCTTATAATGTCTTCAGTGTTCAGTGGGCTCCCATCGATGTGGTAATTATTGGGAACTGAGTTTTTCCCAAAGCGGATGACAGTGCATTTTTTGGCATTAAGATTAAGGCCATGGTTTCAACACCAGTTAATGGTCTCAGTGAGGCATTTCTGTCGGATGCCTACATCACTCTGTGTTGGCCTGGACTTCTGAGAAATAGATGCCAAACAGAAGAGGACCCAGGACCAATCCCTGTGGGACTCCACTCATGACTGGTCGGCAGTCTGACTTGGAGTCAGCTACTTTCACACTGTGGGTTCTACCTGTGTGCAAATTTGCAGCCCACCTAGTGATATAGGGGTTGATGCCTAGTTTGGTGAGTTTATCAATAACTTCTGAGTGGAGAATGGTATCAAAGGCCTTGACCAGATCGAAGTAGGCTGTATGAACTGCCTTGCCCTCATCTACAGCTCTGGTGACTGACTCAAAGAGGTCAACCAGGTTGAGCATGCATGATCTACCTTTCACAAAACCAAATTGCGTGAGATCTAGAGTTTAGAGATTCCCTATATCCTTGTAAATTAGGTCCATGATGATGTGCTCCATAGCCTTACATATCAGAGTCGTCAGGCTAATGGGGTGATAATTCCCATGGTCTGTAGTTGCTCCCCTTTATGGAGAGGGATGACTGTAGCAGTGCACCATTCAGTAGGAAGAAAGCCCAATGTGAGGCTGTGATTGAAAAGGGCACACAGATGCAGTGCCAGTTCACTTTGTAGTTCATGTAAAACACATCCAGGGATATTGTCGAGTCCCATGGAGGCTGTATTCTTGGCCTTGGACAATGCAGCTTTAACCTGTGCTGCAGTAATGTTGGGTGCCTGGCATTCCTCCGGTATTTTGATTGGTCCTTTGGGGGGGGCGGTAAAGGTGGTACTGAATCTGTCAGCCAGTATGTTGGCAATATCTGTTGGCTCAGTATAGGAGGTACCATTGTGCAGTAACTCAGAGCAAACCTGGGTATTGCCATGGAGATTCTTGATATAACTATAGAAGGCTTTGTAGTTGTTTTTAGTGTCTACCACAATTCTGCCTTCATAGCTGGCTTTAGAAGTTTTGATGAGGAATCTCAACTTTTTGTTGCAGCTAATAAGGGAGTTTTTCCAGTCTTGGGACTTCGCCTTTTCCTGCAACAGTTTCTTTCTTCTGTTTGAGAGTTTATTAATGGTAGGGGACCATGATACTGGCTTCCTTTTATTTTTGAGGAGAATGTCTTGGTTCTGTTGGGTATGGCTAGTTCCATGCATTTATGTACGTGTTCATATAATGCACTGGTATATGATTTGGTAGTCATGCATCTATTTTCCATTGACATGGGTGCTGTGAAATTAACCACTTCTGTCTTTAGGAGCCCAAAGTCAGCTTTGGAGAAGTTTTTTGTGGTGGTTACCTTTGCGAGGGGAGTGGGTGAGATGTGGATTTCTATGGTGATTAGTTTGTGGTCAGATCTAACCAGGGAGGAATTGACTCTTGGTGAAGACCATTGGTTTCCCATGTTTGTAATAACCAGGTCAAGGATGTTGCTTCCTCTAGTGGGAGGTAAGAATGAGCTGGTCTAGGGCATTGGAATTGATGAATTCCAAGAAGTGTTGGGCCAGTGTATTGGTGCATGAGTAGTTTTCCCATTTGATGGAGGAGTAGCTGAAGTCACCTAGTATGAGAGTGTTGGGTTGGACCCTAAAAATTTCCAGGGTGCTTAGGAACATGGAGTGAGAGTCTTGGGACATGGTTGGGGACCTATAGCAGAATTGTCATCTTACCTAATGTTAGTTGTACCTGAAGTATCTCAAATGCATTATGCTGGCCTACTAGTCTGGAGGTGTGCATATTCTTTATGAATATGGAGACACCCCCGCGTTTGGAGTTTTGGTCCATGTTCTATGGCTGAAAGGTGTGGAATGAGTTATAGCCTGGTAGCGCAGTGGTGTTTTCTGCTGCTTTAAACCAGGTCTACATTACAGCATAAATGTTAATGTTCTCCATTTTGAGGAGTACTTCGAGTGAGTGCATCTTGAAATTGACTTCTAGCGTTGAGCAGCATGATCCTCAGATTGCATTTATTTATAGCTGTTACGGTGGTAATTTGGTCTTCGAAACATCACCTAAAAAAGGCACTATAGGGGTAGCAAGACTAGCAAGTATCCGGAAACCCAGGGGTGACAGACGCAGACCATCTCTGGCAAAGTTTCAAGGTCTGTCAATCATGTCAGCCCAAGCAGACATATACTGGATCCCCTTAGAATGACACCAGAAACTTAGCCAATTGCTGAAGTCAATCATTTTCTGCTTCTACTGTGGTATCATTCTGGGTGATGGTAGGATGCTGCTCAGGGCAAAGTCATACCTGCCTAGGCCATGTAATATGACAGAGTCATACTTGTACTTGTTGTGGAGTGCGTGTGCTATGTGTCGGATTCTGACACCTGATAGACAGCTGACTGTTACCTTCTCCTTATTCAACCTAGTGAGTGGGACATCAGTGTACCTCATTATTGACTTACCTATGATTAGTGTATTGGGCAAGCTGTTTTGTCTTAGAGGCTTAGGTTGAGGAGCACACTGTGTAGGTGAACTATGTGTCTTGTGGTTTGTGCTGTGTTATGGTGGTCAAGTGCTTTTCTGCCTTGGAGGTCTCTGCTGTTTGGGTAGATTTCTATTGAAAGCTTCCATGAAGGTGGGTGTGTGGTTTGTGTTTTTATGTGAGAGCTGTAATGGTGGATGTTCTGGAGGACTATGTGTTGCATGTCGTGTGGTGCAGGTGTTGATGTTCTCCTCTTGAGCAGCTATTCCAGTCTTGGCTTGAGAGTGCATGGCTTCCAATTTGGATATATAAGTGCATCTCTCACAAGTCTGAGTGTTGGGAGGTAAGAGGAGAGGGTTGTCTGTGTACATGAGGCATTTGCTACAGTGCCTCAGAATGCCCAAGTTAACCAAGTTAATAGGAGAAAGCACAGGGATCTGACCTTTAGACATGCCAGGAGGGATGGTCATTATTACTAAGTACTGGAGCTGTTTCCTTATATATTCCTTTTACAGGAAAAATGCCACTCAAGTTGTCTGAGTTTGTACAGAGCACTGCCACAAACTTTGGGGGAAACTAATACATAGACCCTAAAAATTTAAGTATGAAGTATTTAGGCAGATATTCTGAAGTTAGAAAGAAATCAAGCAGTACTAACTAAAAAATAAAGAATTAGCTTGCCAAGAATGATGAAAAGAGGGGAGTCGCATGAATGGCTATTGCCTGACTATTACTAATGCTGGTTTCAGCACAGCTTCACTCTGTTGGGATACAATACTCCTTTGCTTTTTCTCTCACCAGAAGCAAAATGTTAGCACCAGTACCAAGAAGAGTAGCAGGCCTGTTTGATGATCCATAGTCTTGTCCCAGATGATGCAAGGGTCTGCAGGCTTGTAGCCTATTTCTGGTAGATGCCTCGAATAGCAAACAGACCAATCAGGTACGTTAAGCATAGACACAAACTCTCTAACCAGAAAGAGTCAGGAATCAATGCACTCTGCTCCTACTCTCACCAGGATCAGCATATAAGCACAGATTCCAAGCTGTCACCTATAAAGCAGTTATTAAGCTTTCTGGTGATCAACAGTCTCCAGGAAAGAATGTAACTGCACTCCTTCTCTCACCAGGAAAAAACAGAAGTACTAATCCTAAGATGACTACTAAGAGGCAGAATGTGGGCTCACCAATAACTGGTGGTCTTGCAGTAGATGCTTTATTTTATTTATTTATTTATTTAAGTTTGATGACCAGGGAAGTCCACTGGGCCAAGAAGAGCCCGTTTTCACTGTGGGCCCCGGGGAGAAAAGCTCCACAATAATTGCAAGTTACATTTCACATGCTACAAAAGGACATAGTTCATACAGCTAATAAACATTTACAGACACGATCCATGATATTTGCAAATGGCTTGCCACAATGTTACAAAAGTGAAAAGATATAATTCAATACAGAAACTTCAACATTTACATAAAGTGAATATTTTTATTATAAACTCAATTGTAGGTTTAACATTTAAAAATATATAGCTACTAGCCATTAGTAGGTTATTACATAAAGTGAATATTTTTGTTATAAACTCAATTGTAAGTTTAACATTTCAAAATATATAGCTACTAGCCATTAGTAGGTTAGGAAAATATTATGCATGGAGAGGATAATAGTATATTTGGGATTGGAGAGTATAGTACAATAGATATTAGAGAGAAAATTCGTTTTTAGTAGGGGAGGGATCATTTTGAGTGGGATGAGGTAATAGTAGAGATAGTTGGATGAGTCAGTGCAAGGTGGAATGGGGGGGTTTAAGTTGGAGCGTGGCAAGGGCATTACCATTTGCAAGAAAGATGAAAGAGTAGCTGAGATTTGAAATTTGCATGGTTAGGTAGGTTACATAGATGTGTGGGGAGAGAGTTCCACTGTTTAGCTAAGGAGTGGGACAGCAGTAGATGGCCAGGAGGTTGTGCAGGTTTGTGGACCAGAAGGAGATTTTGTTTTTTGGATCTGAGTGAATGGTTGGGAATGTAAGATTTTAATTGCTTAAAGGTAAGATGAAAAAAAATGGTTTATCCTAAACACTGCAGTGTGCACTAGAGGAGTTAGATGTGAAAGTAGGTAACTTAGGTTTTACCTTTCTAAAAAAGTTAAATTTTAGTGGAGAGTCACTATTTTTAAAACAGCAAGATAGATTGAAAGGGAGTGGTCACTTTTGTATTCTGGTACTATGGAATACAGTCAGATAGCTAATAAATTTAAATAGTTGAAGGGGAGTGATTTTACAAAATGATAATTTTGTGCTTAATCACACCAGTCAGTAAAAGCAGAAAGGAAATGAGATATATGGTCAAATTAACATAAGGGGCAGGCAACTAGAAATACAATGGTGTTTAAGAACACAACAGTAACTGGTGAGAGAGTGGGGAAAATTTCTGTCTGACTCACAAGAGACAGAGCTGTGGTTTCTTTTCAAGTTTTAATATGCAGTTAAAAGCAGAATACAAGTAAAATGCAGTGTAAAGAAAACAAATAGTATACAAAATAGAAAAAGGTAATAAAGTAATACAAAATAAAAGAAATAAAAGAGTCCTACATCTGCTGCAGCAACTGTACTGGAAGCAAATGGGTGACTGTGAAAATTTGAAGATGATGAATTTAAGTTTTGTCTGACTATTTTCCATTTAAAATGCCCCATATTGACATTTTGTACAGGCAGCTTCAGTATCGCACCACAGATGCAACCACAGTTGAAAATTACTTCCATATATTTTTGAATGCAATTGACAGTGTCAGATCAGATATCATTGCAGAACAGTACCTACAGGCAGAGAACATCCTAAAAAGATGTAAACAAGGGCCATCAACATCCCAACCATTGCAAGACACATTGTTAATTGCTGGAAAGGAAGTGTGTGATGCCATAAAGTTACAGGCAGCGTCACAATTTGAACAAACTGTGCATCTTCACGCTTCTCAGCTGTTACTGCTTGAAAACTTTTCATCATACATAAAAGAGTTTCTAGAAATTCTCTTCACAGCAACAATAGAAAACTATCCATTCCTGATGAGGGGCAACTTAGAACAGAACTTGGAGTGGCGGATTACTGGGAAGACTTTGCAGCAAGTGGCTGTGCAGTCAAGATGTTAAAATTCTTGGTGGACAACTCATTAACCAATGTGTTTTCAAATATTTACATTGTTTTGTTGATTATAGCTACCACACCAATGTCAACTGCTGAAGCAGAAAGGTGTTTCTCAATGGTGAAAAGAATTAAAACATTTCTAAATAGTACAATATGGCAGGAAAGAAGGAATGTATGGGCTATGATTTCCATAGGAGAAGAGTTAACGCTGAGTATAAAAAACTTCAACCAGAGAGTTATTGATTTGTTTGCACAACATAAAGAAAGATGAATGGGCTTTATCTACAAGTAATAAACCTGAGAAATACCCAGAGGAACACAATAGAGGCACTTATTTGGTATTGGCACTATACTACAAGTACTTATTGGGAACCAGGGTCACGTGAATATTGTGTTTGCTTGGGAAGCCTGAAGCACTCCCTTTTGTGTGTCCAGAAAAAGGAAAAACAAAACAAATCCAGTATGTCCTGATGAGCTCCAGACCAGACCACAACTTCTCTTCAGATGCAGAAACAGAGTAAGAAATACTGTTTGCAGCATTCTGCTTACTTAAGTCTTCAAAACAACCTACACATTCTTTAACAATGTCCTCTTCAGAATACAGTGGATACTGTGTTTGCTCGGGAAGCTTGAACTGGTCCCTTTCATGTGTCCAGAAAAAGGAAAGAAAAATAAAATCTAGTATGACCTGATGTGTTCCAGACTAGACCACAGCTTTTCTTCGGGTGCAGAAACAGAGGACGAAGTTTGTTTGCAGCATACTGCATAGGTAAGTCTTAATATAACAACAAATTGTATGGATTTTGAGATCATCATACTGTCTTTCAAAATCACTGGTACATCAGGCATTAGAGTGTCCTTGAATTGTGAATAATAAATTAAGAAAGTACAGTGAAATCTCCAAATCTCCTTTTCATTTGGTATTGTACAAAATGCAGATTACTTCATACACTACAGTGCATGTTTACTACACCGTGTGCAGTCATAATAGTTTCATGCAGACAAGACCAACCACTTTATCACTGTTTAGATGTGTTACAGCAGAACTTAAACACCTCTTTAACTCTGAAATGTGCTTTGGTCTAGTATTGGTTGGTAGAATATTCAGCAGGTGCAATAGTGACTGAGCACTTATGTTATGTAAATTGGTAAGCATGATCACGGTTGATCTCACTGTAACATAGCTCCACCCCTTTCTATTTGGCCCAACCCATTTGGCTGTCTCCTGCAGCCCCCCCCTTTGATTTGAAGTCACCAGCCGCCACTGGAAATGTTTAATAGTTCTCAGTTTATGTTCAAAAGGTAAAATAAGGAGGTGACTGCTCTCAAAGAATTCTTTCTAGGAGTTATGTTAGTTTATTGCACTAAGAGCTACTTATCTGATTTTGATTATGGGAAAACAAACTAGCATATTTATGAATATCAGCTGACATCCTGGAGAAGTTTTAGAAAATAATATACAGAGTGAGGGAATACACTTGTAAGTGTTGCAGATTATACTTGGATGGTGATACACGTTGGCCATAGTAGAATAATAACCTAAACTAGAAACAAAAATATTGTCTTTTCTTATAAAAATGACTAAGCACATACCCATAAATTATCTGTTTAGACAAATCATCAATAATTATCAGACAGGCACATTTCTATATGTCATAATTCATATTACTCATATAATCATCCAAAAAAGTCTTAGAAGTCTGTTTTATCCTCTGCCTCTGTCCTTTGTTGGCAGGCAACAGCTGCTGTCAGTCCCTAGTGTGAGACTATCAGCACTTTTGGGGTGATATCAAGCTGTTAAGCAGCCTCTTTAGTGCTGTCACAATCAAATCTCATACTAGGAAGGCTGTTAACAAATGTAACATTTTCATCAGTATTGGAGCATAATCTCAGTACTCCCTGCATTGCAAGATATTTCTATACCATCATTGAATGTGTATTGTTAGCACAAACCAGTTATCATTGAATGGTTTGCTCAGAATATGATGCTATAGAAAGAGGACACAGTTGACTGTCTTGACTGCCTGGGAAGTTGTGTGGGAGTCCATTGTCTGCTATGCATCTGACTGGCTACAGCTCTCTTCCTTGGGATTCAGAGAGCAAAAAAGATATTTTTCCACTTCTCTTTATTCTTTTTAGAATGAAATCAAATTTAGATGTAGGGCAGCTGGAAATAAACTCAAGGTGAGGTGATGCAGGCACTTTTGATTGTTAGATGCCTAAATAATAATGTGGGCAGACTTTCTCTTCCTGGGAGATGTTAAAATCTTCACTTCCGTTGATAGTTGCTTCACAGGCATCTCTTTTACTCCACAGGTGGGGTGATATTAAGGAACTTGTGGTTGGAGTGCAGTAGTCTCTGTTTCACAGAAGGTAATATCTCAGTTCCATGTTACAACCTATGCTAACAGGGATGGCATTCACCAGTGTTACACTTAATATTAACAATCAGCTTTGTGAGCTACATTGAGACCTAACCAAAAGATCAGTCAGGATACATGGCAATTCAGGGAATTCTCAGTTCACAGGTGGATGTGAAAAGAAACTACTGCTACCAGCAAAAATCCAAATAGATGCAGAAAAAAACATGCATATTACACAAAGACGACACCGGAATCAAGAATCCAAACTAAAGAACCAAGCACTGTGAGGTAGAAACACCAACTACTTTGCCTTTGTTGACACCTATTGTTAGATTCAGTTTAATTAAAACTGTTGCACCTTTCATACATGAAAATACATCATCTACACTAGGGGTTAAATGCTCCTATATAGAAATAGGTGTACAGCTGTATTTGCCATAAATACATCTAACATACATTTTGCAATGCTTGATTTTGGAGGTGTAAAATCTGGGTAACACATTACTGGACCAATAACTATTTCTAAGATTTCATCATTCCATAGAGTTTTATGTATTTATTGATTGATTGATTTATTCATTCATTCATTCATTTTGGTAATGGGGTAGAGCACTGATCCAACTGGACCTATTTCAGTCTCAGCCTGCACAGATATAAATTACAGCAGACAAGCAAGTTAACATGACATATTTGTAGTTGTATTTTTCAGCTTTACATTTTGCTTCATATCTTATCTACTATCCTTCTTTGTAGCTGACAGACATGTTTTACATTGGTGTCAAAGCATAGTTTTATACTGAAATTATTCACCTTTGAGCAACTCCAGAGATCTATGCATACTATTCATGCATATGAAATAATATTTCTCTCTCTGTAGCTATATTTATTATTATATTTCTAACCTTGTTACCTTGGAAGATTTTGAAACATGTACATTAAAACTTACAACAACATAGTTTTTGCACATCACCTAAAGAATTTTAACTTGTTATACATATGTTATGAATTTGAGAGAGTAGCTGTATGGCTGCATTTATTATTATTTGATTGTGATGGGGTGCTACAGTAAGATGGTTCTTGATGGTGTTACAGACAGGGAAGATGGAGTGAAGGTGCTGTACTTACTGCCTCCTTATCCTGATGAGATGGGAGTTGCAGGGTTGTGAGGTTTGCTATCTTGTTTATTTACTGCTGTGCACTTACCATATTTTATTAAATCTGTCCAGAAAATCTGAATGCTACAGCACTAAATGTGTGAGTACATGTTTAGGCTTTTGGCATGCCTTACTTAAAATTGTCCAGCAATAAGTTATGAGAATTTTGAGAAAATTACCTAAAAAACTTAAGCCTGACCATTTTTAATCTTGATCTTCAACATCATGCAAAACTATTTGCATTTTCATCCTGTACTTTTGAGTTACTAATCAAGAATACCTTTTTGTAGTTGCTATAAATAATACTTATTCTGCTAAAATAGACGTCATTTTTTGTCCTACAAACAGATACTTCTTATAGACAAACATTTGTTAGTTTAGCCGAGTGTGTACACAACTTTGTTTTTTTATTTTTCCAGTTTTTAGCTGTGGTGCTAAGTGCTGCACTGTGTAGTTCTCAAGATTGTTGCAGTTATATATGTTACAATGCATTTTCCCATTTCCTTTTCCATTTTCATGTCTGCTGTTTCCTCTTTTGTGCATTACTTCTATGTCATTTGCATTGTCTTACAGATAACCTCATTCTGGGGTTACTCCATTGTGAACAAAAGAAAGAAAATGATGTCATTCACCTATTCCTTCCATATGGGCACCTTTTAGCTATTGACTTTTAAGTTATTGTTTAAACTTATTTTCAGGATATCTATTACATATTTTACTTTCCAAATGTATTTCTTCTAAGAGCTGAAGTACTATGTCTTTGAAGTACCTTTTTATTTGTACTGCACTCCAGTTGTAGTTTTGTAGGATTTAGAAGGAGGTTTCTCTGGATAGCCATTTGGGTTCTTATGTTTATTTTCCTAAACTGCACTTAAGATAGATTGGCATAAAACTAAAATTAGCACCCATCATCCATCCATCCATGAATCCATCCATCCACAACTTTTTTTTCACAGTTTAGCTCTTGGGGTCAGGGTGTGACTTCAGCAGTGGTGATCAATGAACGCATCACCTGTCAGCATACATGTAATTGTTTTAAAGATATTCCCCCAGGTTGAGCGCTGTCTAGCCCTGCACCAAACGGATGCATTCATTCATTGTCCAGGATTAGAACCAGTCCAGTCATTCCTAAGGTAGGGAGAAAATCATTTGACCTATTGATTCACTGCTTGGGAGAGAGACATCCCCACTTTAGAGGCAACATTCAGATGATGTATAGGCTGTCATTAATATGAGCTCTTTCTTCCCTTCTCAGCTAACTCTACAGCAGTTGGTGGTTTAGAATGTCATTATTTGTAGGATTCTACCAATGACTACCACTTCGTCCTGTGGGGCCACTTGTCCTGATATGTAATTCAGGACACTTGACCCAGGGGTCTGCTACCTGCTACTAGTAGTACCCTAAACAATTGTATTGAGGTTAATGGTACAGCAGGGCACACTGCCTCCCTTCCCCAGAATTAATAAGCTGGCAAGGCAGTTCATTCCAGCCTTCATCTGATTTGATACTTTCAGTGCGTTTATGCAGTTAATTGAACCTGGGTCATCTCAGTCACAGGTTTAGGACCTTATCTTTGTATACCACAAGGGTAGGGCCACATGCATAGTTTCTGATATTTTTTCCACACTTCTGGCACTTAGTGATAGGCAAAACCTTTAACTGTTTAACTAGTTTTTTTTCACTAGTCAGGTTGAACTTAACCTATTTTTGATTGTATATTTCACAAAATGTCATATCTTTAAAAACTGTGAACGTAATGCATATCATTTCCTCTAAAATTTTAAGTTTTGTGTGCAGAGTGGCTGTCATATGAGTAAAACAATAAACATATTTGGTGTGTATTCATTAATCTGATTTACAGGTACAAAGTAAAAGTAAATTAATTAAAAGCTTTATTTCTGTTTTAAAAATGAATTGTAGGCATTTGTCACATTCCACTTTTATAAAAGAGACAGAACACCAAAGACCTTTGACGACCTTTATTGAAACCACATATAAAACAATTGCGTCATAACATTATTATCTATAACTTCATTTTCTTTTCATAGCAGCAAACATCACTTGACCATCAACCAGGGCAGCGTACCACCACTCACCCTTCCCAAATAAGCAGAGTCTTCTACACGGTCACTTATTCTAATGCATCAGGCAGTGTCCAACTGCTCACCTTCATCCCAAATCCTCACTTCCATCCCAACACCAAGTGTAACCAGCATTCAACAACTCACTTCCACCACTCCAGACTTCCTTAGTTCAAAACCACACCAGAAGAGGAAACAGAAGAGGGACAAGCCTGCCCTTCTTCTCCATCTACACATCCCTCCCAAGTAAAACCATTGAAATAACTCCTAATCCATGGGCGGGCGAGGTGGGTAACAAGATCACTTCAAAATGTGTTTTCCAACAGACTCCTGGCACTTAAAATGCCCTAAGTCCCACCCCTTGCTTACTTCACTTCCTCCCTCCATCCCTCTATAGATTTACCCTTCCTTGCACTCTATAGAGCTTACCCTGACTATTAAATCTTCCCACCCCAACCATCCCTTACCTACTCATATACACCCCCAATAAAGATGTCCTGTGACAAATATGTCTGTTCCAGTCATCATTTGTCAAATTCCACTTTTATAAAAGAGACAGAACACCAAAGACCTTTGACGACCTTTATTGAAACCACATATAAAACAATTGCATCATAACTTTATATCTATAACTGTATTTTCTTTGCATAGCATCAAACATTGCTTGACTATCAATCAGGACAGCATACCACCGCTCACCCTTCCTGAATAAGCAGTGCTCTCGACCCACTCACTTATTCTAATGCATCAGGCAGCGTCCAACCACTCACCTTCATCCCAAATCCTCACTTCAATCCCAACACAAGATGCAAGCAGCATTCAACCACTCACTTCCACCACTCCAGACTGCCCCTCTTCTCCAACCACCATCCTGATCCAGGCTGTACCCCCTCATTAACATCTTCCTTTAACCAACTCCTCCAAAAACAAACCCAAATTCAAATTAAAAAAATCTAATCCAAAGTCACTGAAATGCACCCCATCCTCCCTGAACCACATTGTATCTCTGTCAACAAACTTCTTATGCTCTATGGCCCTCACTCACATCAGCCACAACTGCCTTGCCAACCTGAAATTCATGAACTTCCATGCCCTTTCTACTGCCGAGAACTTCCTAGCATTCCTCCAACACAAACAGGGTATAATATTCAACCACAATAAGCACACCCTTAGGTACAACTTCCATAACAAAAGGAAATCCTCCCTTATCTGGTAACCCAACTGCCGCTTTGTTGTTAGACCCAGATCATTACCTGCCAAGTGTACCAACTAGATCTGCAGCAGGCCCACTTGAGCTTGTATCACTGTAAATGCCTGCAACAGATGGTTCCACCAGAGTCCTCTAATGCCGTGCCAGGTGACAATCCAACCAAACTGGTGCAACTCCAGTTCAGAACTGTTGCTCCTAACAGCAGGCCTCCAAGCTGCCCAATAAACAAAATAGTGACCTATGATGATAATTTTTTGCCTAAAAAAAAAAACTTAATTAAATTAACAATGGGTTGGGAGGGTGGCTTAATGGTCAAGGTGTTTGCCTTACAATCACAAGGTGCAGGGTTTGAGTCTCACAAGAGATAATTGGCTAGGCTTAAAATGGCTCGCAAGGGCAGTTAGCTTAGTACTAAATTATGAACCTATGAACTATGTACCTATTACAAACACCATCACCTATCTAATTATATAATTTTCTAATATAGTCCAAAAAGGCATTAGAGGACCATTGCCTCACTCTCCTAGTGACATCAATCAAACTACCCTCTCTAGCTTAATCAGAAGCTCTACCCTTTCTAAAAGAATGACTGGAAAATCTTTCACCATAAAAACCCATGCAATTGAATGCCCTTCTCAATATTGAAATCAGCTGTCAGTTAACAATCCAACTGAAACAGTGCAACCCCAACTCAGAACTGTTGCTCCTAACCGCAGCCCTCCAAGCTACCCAATAAACAAAAGAGTGACCTATGATGACAATTCTTTTACCTAAAAAAAAAAAAAAAAAAAAAAAACTTAATTACATTAACATTACAAACACCATCACCTATCAAATTTTCTAATATAGTGCAAAAATGCATTAGAGGCCTATTGCCTCACCCTCCTAATGACATCAATCAGACTATGCTCTCTAGCTAAATCAGAAGCTCTACCCACTCTAAAAGAATGAGGAAAATCCTTCTCCATAAAAACCTATGCAATGGAATGCCCTTCTCATTATCGAAATCAGCTGCCCCTTGTTATCACCCTACCCACTTTTAACTGAAAAACCAAATCATGCCGGTTCCCCTTATGCGAACTGAACAATTTCCTTGCTCACACCACAGGACACATCTGGTCCAATCTGTCCTTCACTAAAAGTATATACGCACCCCCACCAACCTGATTCATCTTAGATGTCTGTAACCGAATGTGAACTGCTCCAGGCAGCAACATGACATCCTCCCAAACCAAATACCCCAACAACAAAGACACTCTAAAAGCCCCAAAGTACATCCATACACTCAAATTCACCCATACAATGTAGTCCACTGATTCACCACTTACCGAGCTAAACCCCACAGCAAGACTTTCAACACCAGGCTTGTCACTGGCCAATGCATATCCCTCTGCAGACCCTCCTTCCTAACCAATCCCTTCAACGTTCAACCCACTGTCCAAGATTTAGTAAAATCCTGTAACCTTGCTACTCAGGTAAATACACTAGTTTCTACCAAGTTCACCCTAACTGATTTTACCGCCTTACCCTGTGCGCTAGCCCAAGCCAAATATCTCAACAGCAACTCTTCAGACCAAACACCTTCCTCCTCCAGTAACTGCAAAATAAAACTATCAAACTCACATAATGCCCTACCGTATGCCTTCCTGGTGGAGACCACCCAAGACTGTTTCCCCAACCTTGTGATCACTGGAACCAAATTTTCCACACCTCATTTGTCACTACCACTGGCTCCTCTGCAGCCATCAGGGCCAATTCCCTGAACCTGGAAAACTGTAAGTGAGACAAGCTGTTAGCGATCCCATTCCTAACCCCCAGTAAATGCACACTTGTAAAAGAAAAATGAATCGATAAACTCTGTAAAATGAATTTACTCAACACCAACAACTTAACCGTCTTAATCTGTAAAACCCGCACTACTGCGTTATTGTCAGAATTAAAAACTACCCTCTTGTCCCTCAACCTTTCCTGCCACACTGCAGATGCTACCCAAATCAGCATTAACTCTAAAAATGGAAAATCCTCCTTCCACTCCTTGTTCCACTCTTCTGACCATGAAAGTACAAACCACTCACCTCCAAAAAACACCCCTATACCAATTCCCCCTGCCACGTCGATGAACAACTGTAAATACCATTGCCCTACCCACTCCAACGCCCAAAAGGTGACACCATTAAACTGCTCTAAAAACATCAACCACAAAGTTAAGTTTTCACAAGTCAATTTGCAAATTCTCACCCAGTGATGGTTACTTTTTCCCCCTTTCAGCAAAAAGGCCACAGACCTACAAAAAGTACATGCTGCATGAATGGCCCGACAAGCAAAATTCAGGAGCCCTAAGAGTTCCATAACCTTTTTTACCCAAACCTTGTCCCTAGCCTTCATCCAAATTATTTTCTCTTTCAATCTGGATAATTTTTCCCCAGGCAACTGAAACAGTCCACGTTCCACATCCAGCAGCAAGCCCAGAAAATCTAATGCCTTAGCCGGACCCTCCAGCTTCTTGGTGGCTAGAGGGACCCCCAATTCCTCACACATTCTTACAAAATCACTCAAAGCTACTGTGTCTCCCTCATGCCCTTCACCTACCAATAAAAAGTCATCTAAGTAATGAACTGCTCTCTGACTTGCCACCCGCTGCTGCCAGATCCAATGAAGAGCTGTGCTAAACTTTTCAAAAGTGGAATAGGCCACAGCACAACCCATCAGCATGGCCTTGTCAAAGTAAAACCTACCTCTGACCACCATGCCCTACAACAGAGAATCCTCATCCCAAACTAACAAAAGACAAAAAGTGGACTCACATGTCTATATTAACTAACCAGGGATCTTTAAACTCTCTAATGACTCGTACCGTGTCATCCAAAGATGGATACATCACTTTAGCCTCCCCCACTGAAATAAAGTCATTGACTGAATTACCCTCAGGGTGAGAGAAATGATAAATCAGGCAAAATTTGCCTGGCTTCTTTTTAGGTACCAGCCCAACTGACAAAACCTTAAAAACTGTCAAATGGAGGGGGGGGGGGGCTATGAAAAGGGCCCAGTAACCGACCTGCCTGACACTCATTCTCCACCAAACCTCCAAAATGTCCTCCCTTCCCTGCACTAATCTCAAATTTCTCCCAGTTGTTCCATCACCCACCAACGTAGACTTAATGGAAAACCCCTTTGAAAAACCCTCAGTCAACTCCTGAGCCACTACTACCTGCGGGTACTGCTGAATCATGTCCTGCAAAGCATGCATCTTAACAGGTGAATGTGTCCCCAAGTCATCCTTTTGCTCTTTGAAATCCATCCCCTCTGGCCATGAAAATAACCCCTACTGTGCACCCCTTGCAACTCCATTGGTGATGCCACTAACCCATTCTGACCAGAAAATGATGACGCTTGCCCTGCCAAATTAACCATATGCCTACCACACTTTACCCAGGTGGACACCTACACACTTTGAACAAGTGTGCAGGAATCTTCACACTGCCCATGAACATCTTTCTGTATTAAAAGCCTGACATACTGTAACTGCCCCTTCCCCTACCTTATTCCCTTTGATACCCACGCTGAAGCTGTTCATCATAGTAGCCAGCCATATGTCCGGATGTCTCACCACCCAGCACATGGACCAATCCACTGCCTTCCTCTTGCAAAATCTCTGATCATACCAGAGCCACACATTGCCAGCTCTCAGCTGTTGGGCCTCCCATATTGTCAAAAAATAAGCCAAGAGTGGAAGGGCCAAGTATCTATCCTTCTCAGAGGCACTGGAAGCTGTTGAAGACTGGGGGGTGGAGGTGACTGGGGCACTTAGTGACCTAAAAAGGGAAATTATTTAAAACTATTTACTACCACAACATAGGTTCACTTGGAGGACATTTTAAGCTTAGCCAATTTTCATTCTGGTGCTTGAATAACATTAGCCCTAGTGAGAATAAATGTGATCACATTGTGGATACTTTGAGGGGACCCATGTAAGGGATGCAGCATTTAGGAACTCCCACTATCCATTAGTGGAAAAAGGGGTAATCCTAGAGTACATTTTCTATTACCCATCCTTAGACCCAAGTTGCATTTTAATATGGACATGACTTTGCTTTGTTTTACATGAATGGATAGTCTGTTCTGGATATATATCCATCTCTCCACAACATTCAGTTCAGATACCTGTACTGAGTATTTTTGATGCCATGTGACTTGTTGATGTTCAGTAAGTCCATCTGTATTAGGTCAGAGGATGCCTTGTATGCAAGGCACATCACCTCTAAGCTCTCTGTAGGATACTGAGTATAGTGATAAATCTTTGAGATGCTCCATGCAAGACCTACTGTTTAGGACTTGTATATTTTTAGTAAGGTAGCTCTGTGGGTATTCCAGTTGTTGCATGGGTCTGGACAGATACATGCCAAAGTGGGCATTATACAAAATGATTGACCTAATGAGGGCTTTGTAAAGAATTACAATAACATCTCTAGATGTAGTCACAATCAATTTATTTATAAGCTGTGCAATATAGAAAGACATTCTTATGACTCTGGGCACATATTGGTCAAGTTAGGTCACTGTACACACACGTTCCCAAATGCCAAACAACTGGGTCACTTCTCAGAGGGCATTGTTAATTTGGCAGTCCCCTGGAGTAGATGACTTCCCAAAGGATACAATAATGTATTTCTTGGAGTTTAGTTTTAATTCATGATTCTGGCACCAGTTATTGTCTGGGACAAACCTTCCTGCATGATAGTTAAGTCATTTGGGGACTCAATAACTGCTCTTAGCTTGCAGTCATCTCACACTTAGTCAGCCAAAGCCCTTTGGTATTTCCTTTTACTTTTGAGATGTATATGCCAAACAGAAAAAGTCTCAGCACCAAACTCTGGGGGACACCATTAGTGACTGGTCTCTTCCCTATTTTGATCTCCTGCATCCTGTGAACAAGCATGCATGTATACGTTCTTTGATTCACCTTCCTGATTGTATTAACCTGATTGTGTTAAATTATATTCCTTGTATAATACAGCGCCACTTGTTAGAATGTGTTTCAAATTTGTAGTTTGGAACAGTCTTCTAGTGAGCAATGAAACAAAATGTATGAATCAATAATGAAAAAACTATCCATTTCAGAAAATTTCAACCATAAAAGGTCACTCAAACTTCTGTCATTATAATCCACCAATATCAGTAAATATGCAAAATCTTTGTAAGTCATCTAAATAATTCCACATTAAAGGAATCTGTAACTAATGAAGAGGTTACTGCTAGCAAACAACTTTATATTCCATCGTTTCATCTACAAATAAAGTACCTGCTGCCCTTGAAGAATAAATTGCCTATGCTACATTAAAAAATGATAAGCTAGTAATTTTGCAATGTGGAATGGATGGCAAACTGATAACGGTTTCTATTTACTAAGTAACTCCTCCAAAGGACAACATTCATAGGACTGCAGCATCCATTCCCATTAAAGTACAACACAGTACAGTATCAGTGTTCCATCTGCATTTTCTGGGAGTAGTACCACAGCCTTCTGCATCAAAAGCAAGTATACTTCCTGTTGTGCTACTAACAATGCAAACAACTTAGCATAAGTACCATTAAACTTCTTTTCTCCTGAAGCTTTCAGCTCCTTGTAAAATGCACTTGACGATCAACTAAATCTCTCAATTTCACATCACAGAAATCTGGAAAAAGACAACATTTATTTGGGGGCAAAGGCCCAAAACTTGGGACACATTTTAAATATTGCTTGTATAATCTTCGAAAGTTGCTAAAATAAAGTGTTTTGTGTTACCATGTGTTTCCCGAAAATAGGAAGACTGAAACTTAAAGAGCTATCATTATTTAGTGAATTCAGTTCTCACTGATTTGAAAGAAAAACACAAATTTTAAGAGGAATAGACCAAAAGCATGAGCCAAATACTCTGTGAAAATCTGGACAGTGGAGAGTTGTGGACTCATCTCCCTGAATCACAAGTGGTGGTATAGGTAGAGAATTCAGGCTCTTGTTTGAGCCTGAGTAACACTAACTGCCAGGTATAGCTAACTGGGGCATTTTACACACACACACACAAACACACACACACACACACACACACACACACACACACACACACACACACACACACACACACACACACACACACACACACACACACACACACACACACACACACACGGGAGAAGCATAACTTCTGCAAATAAAAGAACAAAACTCTCCTTACCAGCATGACTTTGGCAGCACCAACGGAACAGCTCCAGCATAACTCCTGTAACACAGAGCAGTAAGAGAACAAGAGCAGCTAGTTTAGTTAGTTTTAATTTCCCCGCATGAATCCACATTAGTGTGAAAACTCCACTTTATTAATTTTTCCCGACAGGTCTTGCAGCTGTAAAGTGGGGGGTTTCCCCTACCCTGGCTCTATGGTTCCAGCACCCATGATCCTTCTCCAACCATACTGCCATGTAATAGACAAATCCCAAAACCCCATGTTCTCGGATGAATTCCTCCCACTTGTCTTTGACCCAGGGCCACTAAGGCTGCCAATAGATCTTTCTCATTCGCTGTGTCAGTTTCCAAGAAACGGATGCCATCTGTGTCAAATAAATCAAAAATGCCCACATACTCCCTTTTCCAAATCTTCTCCTTTAATGAAGCTGGTATGTGAGGAGTCAGGAAGACTGCCCAACTCCCCTGCCCCAAGGCCTGTGTAGCCAGCCAATTGTCTGGCAGCATTCTAAAATCTGACCTCACTTCCTCTAAGCAAGAATCAGCCTCTTCCCCTAGTGATAACAAGTTACCAACCATGTCTGGCCTATCTAAACCTGATCTGTAATCCTGTAACCCAAGTTCCTCTTCCACCAAACTCTGCAGTCCCCCAAGGTCACTCACAGACCCTCCAATGCAAGGTTCGTGCCGTTACCCCGTCACCCAATCTACGTCTCCCCTGTCCCCTACCCACCGAACCTACTGACCCGTCCACCCCCAAAGCATTGACTGCACAGCCATTACCAGTAGGAACAACAGGTGCTGAATCCACTGTAGCCACCTCTGGTACTACCACCTCATTGGCCTGCAGCTTTCCCATTCTCTTGCCTCTGGCTGCCTGTTTCCCTTTCATGCCTGCGCTCTCTTATGACTGGATTGACCCTGTCTTCCTGCCATCGTAGCATCACTGGTAGGAATCTCATGAAAAAGGTCCTCTGCCTGAGCCACAGTGTTGGGCCACTTTTGTTGCAGTGCCTGGAAGTCTGCCATATCAACCATTGACACCTAGAATGAGATAGGAACATTGTAAGTAACATCACAAAAAATTGTTTATTCCAAATTAAAATGCAGGTAGTGCTTAGCAGTGGTCATAACAGCACAGCTCACCCATGTCAGACAAGTAAACGTAATAATCTAGTTACTGAAATACAGAACTACAACACAAGTACAAAAGCAAATTCCTACATGTCTTTATAGCAAAGACTTTGCAGTCAGGCCTCATTTCCCTTAGTGATTAATTAATCCCAGTCCCAATATGCACATGCAACAAAAGTCAGAAGGCCACAATGGCCGTGCCCTCCACCTCTGCCTGTTCTTCCAGTACTCCAATATAAAATATGGTGCTGAGAACTTATAAAGTGATAGAATAACAGGTTATACATTAACATGAATTTTCTGAATGGTATGAAATTTGAAAATGAAATGTCTGTCATTATTTCTTAACTTCCGTCTTTCATGCTTTGCTACTAATTTGTCCAAAAGCCACCATGCTAGGAAAATCCAAACCTACTTATGAGGCAAAAATCTGGACATTTTGTGAAAATCTGTACAGCTGGGTGGTATGACTGCATGTGTCTAATAATGAAGGGAATTTAATTGTGAAACAAGGGGATGGTGCACCAATAATTCAATTAAATGCAGTATAAAAAGGGTGGTGTTTGATATTGTAAGTTGTATTCCAGGAGAAGGCGAAGGCCGAGGTACCAGAATTAAAAGAACTTTTCAAACGCACAGTGATTGTGTTCCAGTTTTGTATATTCAGAGTGGTATGACTGCAATGTAAGAAAGTTTTTTTATTTATTTATTTTTTTTACTTTGTGGAAGGCACACAGCTTTTTGTAAGCATGGAACCCTTCAACAGCCACCGCACATGCACGGAAGCGGCTGTTACACATGGGTGCCTTACTGCCCATGAAATCACCACCACTGAGATAGCAACCACCACTGCCAGGAACATGCCACCACTGCAAGCCCCATCACCCCAGTGGCAAAGCGACCACCTAGACTGACACCACATTTAAAACACTCGTTCAACCTCCACAGAGGTATGCTGTCACCAAGAAGCAAGTGGAACTCCATTGGATTACGGCAGTGTGTCACCAAGAAGCAAATGGAACTCCATTGGATTACAGTTGGGTGTGATAATCCACTGGCCCGCCAACTGGTTTCCTTAAGCAAAGGCTCCAGGGATGTTGGACTGCTAATCCAGGTATTAAACATACCATTAAAATAAAAGTCTATGCCAGGCATCGACCAATACATTTCGCCATTCACCATATCATAAAGGAGATGACTGACCATACCACCCTATCTCCAAAGAAAAGGACAATTATAAAATGCCACCACTAAACCTCCCAGTGACATAACCCATGCCATAATTAGACTCTTGATCCCTATGACTATGCTCTGGACCTCCAGGGACACCAAAACCTTGCTACCTGCCAACAGAACTCACATCCATTTGAGGGCAGAAGAAAAAAAAAAAAGGAAACCTTTACTCCCCTCACCCTTCCTATTAATTACCCAAGGCATACCTTATCTTCTGCCATCCTCAGGTAATCTCGGATGTGATCCTGCACTTCACAAGATCATGCCAAAATGTGTTCTCCAACAGACTCCTGGTACTCAAAATGCCCTAAGTCCCACCCCTTGCTTACTTTACTTCCTCGCTTCCTGTATAGATTAATCCTTCCTTGCCCTACCTACCTCTATAGAGCTTACCCTGACTATCAAATCATCCCACCCCAGCCATCCCTTACCTACTCATATATCCCCCCATTAAAGATTTCACTTTACAAATGTGTCTGTTCCAAACATCATTTATTGCAGGTGCTGTCAGTATCTGAAATTACATGAACCAGAGCAACAGTTGCATTCAGGGTGTTTAATGATTAACAGTTTGTGTTGTGTGAGGATTTGTTCTATAAGTCAGCATCAGCTGCTAACTTAATATAGGCTGTCATCTGTTTTATTTTATGGTGCATTGCTTTGTTTAACAAAGTGTATTGCATTAAAAACATTGAATGGGATTGGCGATGGGTTTACTCAGGATGACTCACTCCAAAATAAATGCCACATAGATTTGTTTCTTAGAAAAGTAATGTCATGTGAATGAATGGTGTAATCCTTTGTTGTTTTGAAAGCAATCAAAGATTAGACCGTCAACATTACCATATTCAGAAAATCTACCTAAAGGGAGAGTAAGATCAAAGTAAGCATTCAGATTTGCTTTAAAAATGCTGCTTTATTAATTTTTTCAGTTATGGTATATATCGTGCAGTCTTTCAAATATGAAGGTGTTAATTTTAACAGTGATAATTATGCAAACACATAATGTAGCACATGCATGCATCAATGTATGTTAAGTATCAGTGTATGAGCCCTGTCCCCTCAAATGGTTCTATGATAAGTTAATCTGGTGTATTAATATTCACAGATCTCTAAATTCACATTGTCAGACACAGGATACATATACTGGAAGGTATACATAAACATATTTATTTAAAAGTCTTAAATATGTTACAGTTTACTAAAGTGTAGAAATCACAGATAATAAACTGGTCTGTGTTGATTTTTTCGTCTTTTACTTGAGTGCAAGTAAATGAAATTTATCTGCACTGTTAATGTACATCCTATAGGTATACAGTTCCTATTTCTATCACTGCATATTAATACTTTTCAAGGAAGTGTATTGAGAATACGGTGGTACTGAAAACCCTGTCTGTAGGTAATAGCAATCTGAATGTTTAACATTTCTGTTGTTTTCTCTTCCATACTTAGGTCTGTAAAATAGTTCATTGTGACACTGATTATCAGCAGAATTTGGCTAAAGTTGGGTATTGTCATGTTGTATTTCAATCATTTTATTAAAAAAAATGCATACTTACTGTGTCACAGACTGTTGAACGGGAATGTGTTGATGATATGGAGCAGGAACTTTGTCAATCAAATGTCAAGTTATAAAGCTGATGTGGCATGCACACAAATGCTGTCAATATCCAGGCTGGAAATGATATTTAAATGTATGTGCATTTCTGTATTTATGGCCACATGTCTTACTCAATATTTAGTTCTCAAAATGAAGTTTACTTTTCTCATTTTAGCAAGTGGCATACAAATTGAAGACGTGTTCAACTGATTCTTGTTTGATAACTCTCAGTTAGATATTTTACAACCTGCCAGTAATAAGCTGGCTTGACTGCTTTTTATCCATGGAAATGTGAGGTAGAAAACAGTATAATTATTTTGGTTCCATCTAAAATGTAAATAGAATTTAGATTATGCTTTCATGCTGTTTACATTTTTAAGTTTTACCTGTATTATAGCATGTGTTGTGCCTTAATGTTTATTTCTGACAACAGAACCTGCTACAACATGTTTAAAGAAGTCAAGACACAATTTACATTTCACTCTCTTAGCATAGTGCAATGTAGAGTAATGCATAATAGTAAAAAAGTGCTGATAATTTTAAAGAAAGCATGCTCACAAACTCCATCAGTATGTGTATTTTTACTCTCATATTACTTTTTTCTTTGTTTTTAATGAAGCCAAGACTTACCTGAACATGTTCAGCATAACTGCACTGCTGTATAACTGCAATCCAAAAGAAAACTAGAATGACATATGACAGACTGTAGAAAATTTTGTCCTGAAAATAATCCTTCATCCCATTGTTATTTTTACATTTACATTTATATACAGCTTGTAGTACATGTGTAATGCTATGAATGTCACAAATGGCTCATTCAGGTTGTATTATTCTACAATACGTTTGACAGTTGCCATGACCTACTTGGATATTGTGCAAAATTCTTAAAAGGAGATGCATACTGCTATATCTGAACATCCCAGACCCCTTCCACTCAAAAAAATGCATACCACGCAACAAATACATTTTTGTTGAAAATGAATGAATAGTCATTGAGCATCACATTTTTAGTGAATCATAACAGCGCCTCTCACTATTCCTTAAAAAGTTTATAATAGCTTCTAAAAGTTTAAATGAATTAAGTTTTTAGATCTTGATCTTTGTTGTCTCAGATTTCAACATATATGTGTTACGTGTAATAAACATGTCTTGATTTCCATTGACATCGCCCAGTTAGTACAGCAACACATTAACCATTTCCCATGACTAAAGAAATATTGTCATACTTCAAACAGTTTTCAGCATATTTGCTTCAAGGTTAAAAAAAATCCTGTAGAGCATTAAATACTTAACCATGATATTCTCACAGCTACAAACAAAAATGCTGACAATATTCTGTATATGCAAGCTGCTGAGCCTTAACAGTGTGTTACAAGTGATTGGTACTGCCTTGGGTGTTGCCCACCTCACTCATAGATCTCTGTTTTTCAGTGCTGTCTTGCTAACAATAACTGCATCTTGGAGAAAACTGCTTTTTATTCACATACATATAATTGCTTTTTTTTCAGAATGAGCAAATAATAGCTATTTTAGCACTACTGCTCCTTTCTGTCTTCAGAGTAGCATGCTGCCACCAGTCAGGCCAGCCTGGCACAATGAGTTTGTACCTACTGTGAATTCTTAAGATAAGCCAGCTGTTAAAGTATAGTTGCTATATCAAAATAGCCTCTACAAAAGGTGGAATTTAGAAATAATTCACATTTTTTTTGTAGTTGCCCTTAAGTGCATTAATAAGTAGCAATCTGCAAAGTTTTGAACTAAAATGATAACACTATTTACCTAAATAAATTAAGCATCATTGCTTGAAAATTAAATATGCAAACAAATATTTTACAAAATTAAATATTTTAAGCAGAAATAAAGTGATAACAAAAATGTTGGTAAATATCTAGGGGATTCTACCATTACCTGAAAATAACTGTAATATATGTGCTTTCAACTTTTATGGCAATGGATTTATAGATATAAAGTCAGTGAATCTGGGGAACAGACTCTCGTTTTGGCTGCCTTTCACATAATAACTTCTTTACTGCCTCAGGTTTGTTAGAAGTCCAAAAGGCATTCCATGAAGATACCACTGACAGCCTGCATAAACTGCTGAGCTGGTTATCAAAGAAGGAGTCAGTTTATTTGAAGAATTTAATAACTTCCCTCAAAGTGAATTTGTTTAGATAACCAGAAAATTCTATTCCCAAATAAGATAATACAGATTTCTGATGAGAAGTCTCTGGATCCCAAAGGTCTGTTAGTGTGTGTGTGTGTGTGTGTGTGTGTGTGTGTGTGTGTGTGTGTGTGTGTGTGTGTGTGTGTGTGTGTGTGTGTGTGTATACCAATGCCAAATCATTTCATTTTACAAGGTTCTACTTCAGTACTTGAAAAATAATTTCTTGATCTGTCCAGCCTTTCACATTTGCCATCTTTACTGAACAAACTGCAGGTTTTGTACAGCTTTACATCTCAGAGCTTTGTAACATTTTTAGAGAAAAACAGTTGCACTTTTATGCATTTTGTTCACATTTCTCCCCCTTTTTATCCTTCCAACAAGCTTTTTTTTTTTCAAAAATGTTTTATTAGTTTATTAGTTTACAGCAAGTATACATCTGAAGTTAATTCTGAAGGTAACAATGTTCATAAAGACAATAAAAAAAAATCATAAAGAATACACAACAAACCTGAAACGTGTAAAAAGGTAAACTTTTCTGAACAATTTATCCAGCTTCGGGAATTCATTCAACCAAATAATTTCACGTCCAACAAGCTTTTTTTAAAAAACATTAAAGTGCATCTTGGAAAAAGATACATTTTGTTAGTTACACTACCCAGTCCTCTCTCTCTCTCTCTTTCTCTCTTTCTTTTCACACCCCATTTGTATTTGTATTTCTAGTGTATGTCTTGTGCTGTATTATCATGCTTTAGGAGTTAAATCTCGAGTTCAACCTGGAACTTCATCTGAGAGGCTTACTGCTTTACCATGGCCACTGTGTTATCATTTTGCATGACTCCGTCAGATACCCTGTACGGAGCTTGTTTGATTGAATGTTGTGTACCTGTGTGCACATGGCACACCAGCAGTTTGGAACATTATGACTTAGCAGTTTACATTTCTTCAAATAACTATGGTACTGCTTACTAAGATGGTCACTGTTATTAGCCTCTCTGATCCTATGATCCCTTCTATAACCTTCTGCACATTTTAAGTACTAATGTATTACTGTCATAGAAAAGATCTTTATGCTTATATGACAGAGCTTGTTTTTTATGTCTCCTGCCTGACAACAGCATGGCAGCAGGGCCTCCACCCAATGTTCTCTCCACATATACCTAGCCACTGTTAATTGCTTGTACACATGGTGCTGCATCATTAAACACATTTCTTTTTAACATGTCTCTAAAAATTTTATCAGACACTGTCAACATCTTCATATATTCATAGTTAAGTTCTAAGAAGCCAGTCTGCATACCATTACAAGCCTAGCCAAAGAAAACAAAATATTCACATGTTCACTCTGCCTTACAGAGGGCAAGACAAGATAAATAGAGGGAGAATTTGAGTCTACCCATCCAATTATCTATGTTTACCTTAAGGGGGGTGGGGGTGCTACTCTGCCTGACATGTAGTACAAGTATGTTCCAGACGTGAGGGATAAGTTGGGATATAAATGTATTTCACTGACATGTCTTTTCTGCTTGTGAAGAGTATATGAGGTACATTTAGCTCTGCAAAGGAATAGAAGGTCAAATATGATTTGTCCTTCCATGGTTCAGAAGTCTAGAAATAGATCTCCATGGAGGAGTCTGTAAGAGACTGAGTGCAGAGAAAGCGGTGACAGTCCCTCCTGGTAACTATGATTTTTGTGGCCCCTGATCTCTTTAGTTATGAATCCCTGAGGTCTCTCTTGCTTAGACAAATACATGACAAAATGTCCATTATATTCAGTAATGGGTCTGATAAGATATGAGTAAAGGGGAATTACGACTTCATTTGGATCTAGTGGAAACTTCTTTGGAAATGAGATTAACCAGATAAAAAGCTACTTTGGATAGTTCAATGATAAGGCATTATGAATAAAAGTACCTACATCCCATACAATTGTGTCTGATTGGTAGGGTGCTGTTTTATTTACCAAAATGAATTATGCTACATTTTTGTACATTCAATTTGAGACCAATGTCCTTGACCTAACTGCTAACATGGTTTAATCCACATTGGAGTAATTATAAGTAAGTTAAAGATTGAATAACAACACCCAGTTTACAGTTGTCTTCAAACTTAGTTAACCTTACACCAAGATTTCTGTCCTGAAGGTTTGATAAACAGATGCCAAATAGGAAAGAACACAAAAACAGAGCCCTGCAGTATACTGCTGGTAACTTTTTTCTTTCAAAAGTGGCAGCTGCAACTCTAATCTTATGGGCTCTGTCAGACAACCAGTTAGGTTACACAAAAAGGTAATAAAAATATAATATGGAACAAAGGATCATTTATTGCTAAATCTGATGAAGTCTATGGGACGAAAACGCATGGTGTTAACGGCGTTTATTTGGTGTTTTTAAGTGAATAAAGAAATCAGCTGCAACTTTCTCCTGGGACTTTCTTTATTTCTTGGTTTTGGTTTTTTCGAAAGTTCCCGCCGTGGTTGTTTACTGTTTATTGTTAAATAAAGACATAATGGAAAATTGTAAAAGGGTGAAGACTTTTAAGTATGGCATGGATAGATTACAAAAAGCATTTATCAGCACCTCACATTCATAGATAAAAGTGTTCTTACAGATGTATAAGATACACCTTACATTGATCAATTACATTACAGTGGCCATGAAACAGTGGCAAACCACATTGCAGCTAAGCCATGATAAAGGACAAATGATCATCCCAGGGATAAAAATTCAAAGGGGGATATTCCAGGGTGATACTTTGTCACTACTGCTCTTTTGTCTTGCCCATAACCCATTATTTGTCTACTTAGCCCATTAGGTCATGGTTACAATTTGGCTCCCATACAACAACAATGTGCATAGGCTTCTTATCTCCTTTCTGTGGATGATTTAAAACTGTATAAGAAATATAATTGTGATAGTAGGGGTGTTGTATATATTGCATTGTTCCAATGTTGTTCTTGTTTTTATGTTGGTAAAACTATTTGACAGTTGAGATACAGAATTTAGCAACATAATTATGACATTGGCAAAATGGATGAACGCATTGCATAATACAAACACATCAAGATTCATTCCACACATTTTTTCAAATTTATTGTTGTGGATAGTGTTGAACAAGACCCCAGGGGTGGACCTATAAACTTGTTTTTAGAGTTTTAGAACTCAAGTGGCAGCTAAGGTGTAATGCTGGGCTTCCACCTAGTCTTAATGAAGTTGTGTCTATTTCTTGTTTTCTCAAATTGAAATCTATGTGTGCTATTAGATGATGTTTTGTTTTTAACATATTTAATCTTTTTTGTAAGTTTTGTGATAATTTTTTGATGTATTAGTTCATGAATTAAAATAGGGATGTGTGTTTCATTAGGGTATATCACTTTATTTATTTATTGTATATGTCTTTATTTAATGATTAGGGGTGAATGAAGTATTTTTTATTCTGAAGAAGTCTATACATTGTGTGGATGAAAGTGGATACCAGAGGCTTAATTTTATTTCCATTAAATTGGTTTTGGGAAGTCCGGTGTGTTCCTTTGTGTTTTCACAGTTTGGATTGATCTCGTTGTTTGAACTGTATAGTTCATCAGATGAGGAACTGAAAGCACAACTGCAAGTGGTTAATGCTTTTTCAAATGATATAGGAATGTCATTTGGACTTGGTAAATATGCAGAAGCAACATTTAAAGCAGGAAATTAGGAAATCTTCAGCACCAAGAAAATATCACTCTGGGACAGGAATGTGATATAATGGAACCAGAGCAGGAGGGAGTGTATAAATATTTAGCAATCAGTGAAGGATCGAAAATAAAACATGAACAAATGAGAACAAAACCTCAGTAAGGAATATTTTAGAAGATTAAAATTATTACTGAATACAGCATTGACATCTAGAAACAAAATCCAAGCTATAAACCAATTTGATCTTCCTTTTCTAACTTACAGTTTTGGGGTGATTGACTGAATCCAAAAGGTATTGGATCAGATGAACAGAAAAACAAGAAAAAATGCTTTGGGTTTATTAAATGATATATAAAAATCAGTGTATATAGGCATATTCCTCATTTTGAATGAGGTATGGGCCTGCTCAAAAATGATTACATGTATAGAACTGTAATCATAGGACTACATATATATTTGCTGGCATCACCAGATCAAATATAGTGAAATTTTAAAACATTAGAACAAGTCTAAGATGACCTTCCTGCTTAGTTTAGCAGAAACATATTAGTGTCAAGCAGGGCTGGAAATAAAACCAGTAGTAGAAAAAAAATCAGTCAGCAACTGAATGTGCCAAAAACAAAAGGAAGGGTATAAAGTGAAGGATTAGACGAGATGGCAAGAAATGTGGAAAAGGCATAAAGATAGTTGCAACTACAGAAACCCCCTGGAACAAATGCATGTCAATTAGGATCTGACATCAGAATGGTTAAGGAGAGGTGAATTTAAACCAGAAGAAGAAAGGTTAATATTGGTGGGCCAGGATGTGGACTATGTACACATTGGTTACAAAGTCCATTGAATATGTGGGAGAAACAGACAAATGCAGGTTCTGTAAAGCAGAACTGGAAACAGTCCCACATTTTGTTGTGGGTGTGATACACTAATGGTAGAGGGCTGTAAACTTAAGGCATAATAATCTGGCAAGACTGCTGCATTGGGGATTGTAAAAATATACAATATTTAAGTAGCTGTGAAGTATTGTAAACATGAGCCACAAATGATTATAGAGAATAATGAAGTTTATATTACAACGGATCGACCATTGCCAATGGTTCAAAAATACATGTGAAAAAAACAGATATTATAGTCCATTAAAAGAAGACAAAAGTAACATTGATCAGTGAATTGCTACACCCAGTGATTACAGTATTGCATACAGAGAAACACATAATAGTAAAATACCAGGATTTGCAGGAAGAAACAAGGGCAATATGAAAGAAGGATACCCAGACAGCTTCAATAGTAGTGGGAGCAATGGGTCTCTTAAAAAAGAATTTGCAGTCATATTGATGGACAGGTTGACAGACGAGATCAGACAGGTGTCCCTGTGGACTTTGATGTTTGTGGATGACATTATGATCTGTAGTGAGAGTAGGGAACAGGTTGAGGAGACCCTGGAGAGGTGGAGATATGCTCTAGAAAGGAGTGGAATGAAGGTCAGCAGGACTAAGAGAGAATATGAGTGTGTGAATGAGAGGGAGGATAGAGAAATGGTGAGGATGCAGGGAGTAGAGTTGGCGAAGGTGGATGAGTTTAAATACTTGGGATCAACAGTTCAGAGTAATGGTGAGTGTGGAAGGGAGGTGAAGAAGAGAGTACAGGCAAGTTGGAGTTGGTGGAGAAGAGTATCAGGGGTGATTTGTGACAGTCTGGAACCAGTAAGCGTGAAAGAGAAGGTCTGCAAGAGGGTAATGAGACCAGCTATGTTATATGGGTTGGAGACGGTGGCATTGACAAAAAGGCAGGAGCCAGAGCTGGAGGTGGCAGTGTTAAAGATGTTAAGATTTGCATTGGTTGTGACAAAGATGGACAGGATTAGGAATAAGTATATTGGAGGGTCAGCCCAAGTTGGACGGTTTGGAGACAAAGCCAGAGAGGTGAGATTGCATTGGTTTGGACATGTGCTGAGAAGGGATGCTGGGTATATTGGGAAAAGGATGCTAAGGATGGAGTTGCCAGGTAAGAGGAAAAGAGGAAGGTCTAAGATAAAGTTTATGGATGTGGTGAGAGAGGACATGCAGGTGGTTGGTGTGACAGAGCAAGATGTGGAGGACAGGAAGAAATGGAAACAGATGCTCCACTGTGGCGACCCGTAACGGGAACAGCTGAAAGAAGAAGTTGTATTTAGATATGTAACAACACATGTAACTCTATATGAATAACAGGAGTGAATTCTGCTGTTAAGAGCACTTTTGGCTAATATCAAAGATTGAAACAATATTATTTTCATGAACCTTATTCATACTTTGACTAAGGAGTTGACTCCATTCCCATCATGGTACTAGAAACCCAAAAGGCTTGGAGAAATTAAACCCAGTTGGTTATCCTCCATAAAATATGAGGATTTATATTCAGATTTACAAGTCTGTCAGTAATGTCTGCATGGGGAATAAAAAAGACCTTGGTCTTGACTATATATGCTGACTGTACTTCATAAGCACTATCCACTGCTTTGGTTGCTTTTTCAAAGAAATTAATAAGGTTAAAGAGGCAGGACCTTTCTTTGACAAAAACGAATTGATGAGGATCCAGGGTTAAGAAATTTTCAATGTCTAAATTAATGAGATCTTTGATAATGCACTTCCTATCTTTACACTGAGGTTAGTGAGACTAACGGGTCTACAGTTATCAGGTGCTGTGGTTGGACCTCCTTTGTGTAACTGCATGGTAATGACTGTTATTCAGGCTTCAGGAAGTAACTAGTGGAGAGGCAAAGATTAAAGAGGTTCAGAAAGCCCATATTTGGGACTGATAATTAGGCATACTGGTATTTTATCAGGGGCCATGTATTCTTATTTTCCTTACAGGGCTATAGAAGGTGCTCCATAGTAATTAAAAAGAGGTTGATAGGATTGTGGGTCCTGTGGAATATCTCTAACTGTGACAGAGCAAAATTTGCACTGCATTTGTTAGCTAGGATATCAGCTATGTCCTTTAGGTCACAGAGTGTATTATTATTTTATACTATCGTTAAAAAAATAGATGTATAGTTATTTTTAGTTTAAGTGGCTGTTTTAACTTCATACTAAGTTTTGAGCCTTAAGCTTTTGTTTGTTTGCTTAAGTGTACTCTTAAGGTAGGTAGAATGAGACATCTCATAAGCACTAAGCAATTTTTCTCATGTTATATAATGTATTTATATGAGTATTCCACCACAGGGGTTTCTTTTTTAAATTTTCACTATATTTGCTGCAGATAAGGACTGGCTTATTACTACAATTATAAAGTGGAACAGAAGTCAGAGACACAGGTAGCAGCTTTAGCAGTGGGAGCCATCAGCGAGGATTACAGCAGAAATTATTTCTTTCCATGCTTTCCTTTCCAATCAAGTGAACTCTGAACATTGATGCCTAAAAATGCCCTAGCCAACACATAATTACAGTGGACTGCCTGGACACGTACTGCTCCTTTTTTAACAGCAATGGGCATAATAGTTATGTCTAATGAATAAACCATTTTAGTAGTTTTTTTTTCATTTATCAGGCTCTCTGTTCCTCACCCTTTTGCTTTGGACATTCAGAATTTCCCCCCACTTGGTTTACTTGAAAACATCTAACTCCAAGATCATGACAGGTTTTGCAGCTATTGGTTCCCCTATAACTTTGCAACCTAATGTTGCAGTTTAGACTGCCTCCCATGGGTCCCCTTACAGCTATTCTGGCTATACAGATGTCTTCCTTTCTACCCATTTCCTCAAATATGTAGCACATGCTTACTCCATTATTATAAACCCTCCAACATTTTAGAAGTATTAACTTGTCATATTGTCATCCATGTATATAAATAAGTCTTCAGTTCTGCAATGGAACCACTGGCAATACCATCCACCCTTTTCCTGTGTTCTATTTCTATTTCCAGTCATTTTAGAGTTTTGTTACAAAATGAAAACAATGACATTGCCCACTGTCTTTTTCATATATTATGTAAATATTTTCCTATGAGTTCAAAATTTGAGAAGCATTTCTAAGCTTGAAATAGTTTAGGCAGTCAGTATTATTCATTCTAGCTAAAAGCACTTGTGCCTTACCTGTATGCAAAACCATGGTCCCTGGTTCCTTTAGAGCTGTGCATTGACCATATGAATGAATAACCCCATCAAAGCCATCATTCTCTTTATAATGAAGACCGTTTTTGTACTGTCCTTGGCATCCATGGATGGGTTTTCTCCCCCTGATGCTCATATGCATTTGGAAGAGAATGAAATTATCAATTTGCCATTCTTTTCAGAGCTCAATTTACCTCTTTCCCTGTTCACATTATATAAATGTAAAATGACTGCTGTTTAATGTATACTTAAGCAGTAACCTTCAAGTGGCTTTGGGCATCATGAAGATTTACCCACAGTTGCTCACTAGGGCGAGTACGTTCCCACACTTGCACAGTACATCAGTGTGTGGAAGACAAGCAATGGAGAAAGGAGGATCTCCATTTTATTTTTGTTAAATTATAAAATCTGGTCAGTTTTGATGTATGACAGAGACAGGGCAAAAATACAAGGAAAATCAGGTATGTTTATGTAGTTTTGTAGAATGTACCTGATTTTCCTTGTATTTCTTCTGTATGTAACTCTCAACCTCTTATCTCAAGCCATGTGGACAAAGCCATAAATAAAGGGGGCAAAGGATCCAAATTGGGGACCAATTGTAAATGTTGCTGTTGTAAACTTAGAAAGCTGCTGAAATAATAAGATGTGCATTAGTGTGCATTGTCTGAAGCCTATAAAGGTTGAATTGAAATGTGTGTCATTATTTAGTGATTTCATTCCTCAGTGATTTGTCAGAAAAAACAAATATTTTATGATGAATAGACCTAAAATATGAGGCAAAATCTGGATAGTTGAGACTAATGCCTCTGTACCATATACTAATATAAAAAAGTCTGGCCACTCAATGGTACTTTATTGACCAGACTTTTTTCTATTGCTATATACTCAATTTACAATGGGCACACTTGTTAGACTGGCCAATTTGTTGTGCATTTTTTTGAATAGTAATGAGCTATCATTTTATAATTCTGTATATGTACCATGAGGCTGAAGTGGTATGCAGAATTTTTGGTGATAAAACTGTTTTAGAAGCAAAAGATATTTTGCTTAGAAAATTCTCACAGTTGCTAGAAATTAATATGATAGGGATAATTCTACAAACTATAATCCAGGTAACAGTATAAATATGTAAAGCACTTGGCCTTAATAGTGCACAACCATTGAATGATGTTATCTATGTCTATTTTCAACATCAGCATCATGAAAATAAGCTTTGCAATGAACAGATGAAGAACAGAGTTATGAGAAATGACTTATTAGGGATTCAGTGTCCTTTCAATGCTATCATATCAGCAGTAACTGTAATGTGGCTAAAACCATTTTGCTTTCACATTTGCTTTCACATATGCTCTGGGATTCCAGGAAAGGCTAATAGTAATAATCATATCATTTTCAGTGCTGATACCCGTTCCTATCTTTAAGTTAACACAGCATTTTCAGCATGTCCAGTCTGAGGCACTAACATCAGAATTTGTGTACACTCTTATTTATTTATTGCATTTGCTGACTGGAAAGTCCACTGGGCCTAGGAAGAGCCCATTTTCACTGGAGGCCCGGGGAGAAAAGCTCCACAGTATTACATGCATAAGCTCCACAGTAATACATACATAAATACTAGAACAATGTTGATACATACAAAAGTAAAAAATAAAGTTGAAACATAGGACAATGTCATTCCATTAATTATATACAAAACCCTTAACTATATGCAAGAGTAAAACTGTGTTAATGTGTAGGATCAAGTATTATGGGTAGTAGTGTGACATGAGAGGAAACGTAGTAGCAGAATTGGCAATACTGTATTACAGTCAGCTATAGATGTGAAAGTTGAGTTCTATAGTGAGCAGAGTTGACTTTGGGGTAGAAAGCTGGTGATAGGTTAGAGTTAGTCGAGGTGACAGAAATGAATCAGAAAGGTACAGAGGAGAAGAGGGGAGTGAGAAGGAAATCAGGTGCTGGGGTTATTTGGTGGGGTACAGGAGCATAGCCAGTGAGAGTAAAAATATAATTTGAGGGATTTTTTGAAGGAAGCAGGATTACTGATTGTCCTGAGTGAAGGAGGAAGATTATTCCATAACTTGGAGACAGAATGAGAGTACAGCATTTGGCCAGATGAAAGTTTAGATTTCTCAATAGATAATAACGTTTTGTTTTCAGACCTGAGATGGCGATTGGGGTGGTACATGGTCAGTATGTATGCGAGGGAAGGGCAGCTTTCAGGTTGAAAGATTATCTTATGGGTTGTAGTTAATTGTAGGTAAGTAAGGTGGTGGTTGGTTTCTAGCCACTTTAGTTGATGCAGAGATAAGCAATGGCTGGTAGAATATTTTGCGCTTGTAGCAAATTTAGCGACTTTGTTGTAACAAAAGTCCAGCTTATTTTTTAAGGAGAATTGTAGGTTGGTGAGGATGGGGGCTCCATATAGAAGGGTTGGAAGTAGGAAGGATGAGGCCAAGGCCTATTTTGCAGAGAGACTGAGGAAATAGTTGTGCCTATATAAGGCACACAGCTTTTGATGGTTTTTATTGATGTTGCTGTGGATGTGAAGGTCAAAAGTTAATTTGTCATCAATGATGACACTTAGCAATTTGGTACTAGGTACAACTTCAATGATAGTGTTATTATGGGAACTAACAGTAAACAGAGTCTTGTCAACAGGGCTAGATTTTGTGGGGGTAAATAATAATAGTTTTGTCTTTTGGGGTTAAGGGGGAGGTGATTCTAGAACATCCAGTGCTCAGTAGAGGTAAATGCTTCTTGGGTAAGATGCTGTAATTCAGTGACAGATTTTGAGGAGCAGATGATGGTTGAGTCATCTGCATATTGGATGACAGTATTATTTGTTAGAGTATTATGAAAGATATTGACAAATATACTGAAAAGGAGGGGACCTAGAATTGAGCCTTGAGGAACACCTGTGTTAGTAGTAATGAAAGGGGAGGAGGAGTGCTGTCATCTAGTAGATTGCTGCCTATTGTTGAGATAGTTGGTAAACCACTGTAGGGTGGAGGGAGATAGGCTGAGGCTAGAGAGTTTAGTAAGCAGTAGGGTGTGGGAAATGATGTCAAATGCCTTTGATAAATCAAGAAAGAGTGCAGAAACTAAGGAGCCAGCATCACAAGCTCTATTTACTGTTTCTACGAAGGAAATGAGGGCTGTATTGGTGCTATGTCCAGGCCTGAAGCCATGTTGAGTGGGTAAAGCAATTGGTGTTTTACTAGATGACTTATGAGCTGTGCATGGATGCATTTCTGTAGTATTTTAGAGACAGGGGAAAGAATGGTGATGGGGCAGAAATTAGAGATTATTATTATTATTATTATTATTATTATTATTATTATTAGAGAAATGTTACCACCTTTATGAAGAGGGATGACAAATACTTTCTTCCAGATATCTGTTATACAGGATTCTTGAATGGACCTGTTATGGTGAATGCTGATAGGATAAGCAATGGAGGGGGCTGCTAGTTGTAGGTATTGTGCAGGTAGATTATCTGGGGCATTTGTCCATGGTTTTACAATTATGAATATATGGTAGCTCTAGTTGTATAAGTTATATATATAACTATCTAAGTGGTCTAACCAAAAGATAGATATCAATGGCTATAATTTGACAGTTTAAATATACACCAGTGAGCAACTACCTAAAAGCTTTGGATAAATGGATTCATGAGCTAATACCTAAAAGTCCTCTTTAATCAAAGATGAGTGGAAATATACATAAGTGTATAACTGTTATCCAGGTTATGCCTTCAGATTATCCATTGACATCGGTGCCTTGCCCCAGTAAACAAATACAAATAAGAAAATAAACTGGATGTACATTTGTTTGTTTATTTCTTTCCATTGTTTGTTAACTGTGTTTGCTGGGCCATACAAGACTGATTTTCAGCAGAGGCCCAGGAGTTAAGCTCCAACATTCTAGACAAACAATTTTAAACAATTACAATCAAAGTACACTAAATGTAAAAAAAGAAAACAAAATACAGGGGAGTAGATGAGTGACTACAGTGACACCCACAAAATGCATGTTAAAATGTCTAACAGATATGATCAAAAAACATTTAGTCATTGTAAAAACATCATAATAATGCTATTGTTATAGGTTTAAGACATGATGGTGTGTAGTGTAAGAAGAGTAGGATTGTTTGAGCAAGGAGATGAATGTTAATTTGACAGTTAGAATAGTTATGTCAAAGAGTGATTAACGATGGAGGATTTAGCTAATTCTGATGAGATATAAGGGAGTCATTAAACTGGTAAAGACACAAATGGAGCAGAGTCTACAGTAAAGCAGAAAATGATTTAACTTCTCTTTGAAGGACTTGAAAGTAGAAATTAGTCAAATTGCAGTGGGAATGGAATGCCATATATTTGATATTTAGGTATAGTAGAGGGAATCCCCAAATTAATGGTTTGATTTTTTTTTTTCTTTTATGAGAAGTAAGTTTGTGTCTGCAGACCGAAGAGCTCTAGAAGGGAAGCACCAATATAATAGAGAGTTTTGGGGAAGGGCATTTATTAGGAAAGTAGTGGATGTTGTGAGCAAGTTTTAACTCTGTAAAACTAAGTTTGAGAATTCCAGAGGAGATGCAATGATGAGTAGAATTGAATGTCTTGGTGGTGAGCTTTATGATTTGTTATAACATTGACATCATGTTTTATTATAGTTGTGTTAATATTTGTGAGGATAGAAAAGACATAAAGTAGACATGCATGGACAGGCACTAGTTTCATGGGAGTTTACTGTGATAAAGTTAGCAGATCTATAGAGAAGACCAAATTTTAATGGGTCATCTTTATTACATTCTGAATGTGTTTGTCAAATTTAAGTGGACTGTCAATGGTGACACCCAGGAGTTTAGTATTAGATACCATCTCCAGCTGAATATATTGTGCAGATTAAATATAGAAATGGATATTGTCATTGGAGAAGGACTTGGAAAGTAAAAGAATTAGTTTAGGTTTGCTAGGATTAAGGAGGAGTTGGGACTCTGTAAGCCAAGTCTGTATGGAGGTGAAATATTATTAAATTGTTTGTTTGTGTCTTTCGGCTTGTTAGGGGTCGCCACAGCGGAACTCCGGTCTGCTAATGATTGGTAGTGGATTTTTACGTACCGGGTTACCAGCCCTGATACACAACCTTCACCAAAGGCACACCCCATTCATGTATGCCTCCACACAGAAGATGCTCTAAATGAGAATCGAATGGGACAACGTCTTGCTATGAGGAGACAATGCTACCGCAGCACCACCACCACAGTTGCTGAAATATTATTAAATAATAGTCTGAAAAACAGACAAGGAGGAAACTAACTAAATAAGGGTGAAATCATTAGTATATTACATGAGAGTTGTATGAGATGAGAGTGAATTGAGGTTATTCATGGATCCTTGTGGACCACCCCCCCCCCCAGATACTAGCAAATAAGTATAAAAGGCTGGAAGCCATTTTGCTGCTTGTGTCCAGTTAGAGAGATAGTTATTAAGCCACTAAGTGAGGCAGGGGTGGAGACTAGATTGGAAAGCGTATCATTTTGTTTTGGGATGAGAGAAGGAGGTAAAGCTTTTGAGAGATCAGAAAAGATGGAAGTGATTAGCTTATTTTAATTTCTTTCTGGGTAAACATTTTTTTAGGTAGGATACTAGGGTAGTTGCAGTACTACTGTAAGGTCAAAAGTCATGTTATGTAGGTGAAAGAAGATTGTTGGGAAGGAGCAAATGTATAACTTGGTTATAGATACACCTTTCTAGGATTTTTGAGAGGGCTAAAATAATAGCAGTAGGATGAAAGTTTAACAATTCTACTGAATTTTTGCCCTTGTGAAGAGGTAGAATAAAAGTTTGTTTTCTTAACCTAGGCACAGTGGTTTCAGATGGAATGGTTATAAGTATAGCGATTGGTTAAGAGAGTGGTTTAGAAGCTAGTTTTAGATATTTACTCAGAGGGTAGTCTGCAGTCAGTGTTGTAGTTTTATGTTTGCTGAGGGGTTTCTGAATGATTTTGTTGATACTGGTTGTAGGGAAATAAGGAGAAGCCCCTGTGCCATAGGTGAGGAGGGCTGATTATTGCTGCTTCATTAGTGCAGCTTCTTCTGTTATAATGTGGGAATTGAAGCTACATGACACTCCTTGGCCGAAAAGGTTGGGGAATGGCTTGAGATGATTTTCTTGGTTTAGCAGACAATTTACAGAAGACCAGAAGGATTTGAGATATATGCTTTGTGAGTATGGGGTGTAGTAAAGACTTTTTTTTGTATCTGCTAGTAGTAGAGATTGCAGAGTTGTTTATAATACTAATTCTATAGGTATGCCATTGTTTACATGCTTTATCTCTTGTTGCTTTACTAGTTTTATTCTGATATTAGCCCAGATGCTGGATTAAATTGTCTTTATCTTTCCAACAGAGGAAAATATTTTGGGTAAGCTTAGGAAGATAAAGTTGAATGCTTTGAATCTGAAGCGCAGTCATCCTTATTCTGTACTCATTATTCCCATTTGAAAAGAGTATACCGAAAAATGTCAGGGCAAAATTGTAAGGTTATTGACATTTCCCTTCATTTATTTTGGATTATGCTCCTTTGCATAGTAACTGGAGTGCAACTAATGTCCTACTCCCTGGCCTTTGATGCTTAAAAGGTTGTACTGTTAAGGCATTTGTACCATGTGTCACCCGAGCCAAGCAGTAAGGTTATGGAAGTTAATAGAAGATCTCTTATGAGCCACAATTAAGGGGCATCTATTTCTGACTATGTATGGAAATAGATGTTTCCTGTGACCATGTGAAATCAACATGTACACCTTCAAAAATGCTTAAAGATCAATACACTTCAGCAGCAAAATAAGAACAAAGGTAAATGGATATCTGTGCTTCTCTTTGTCAACAAATTCATGAAAATAGACATATCATTATAAAAGTTATAATGGAGTTTGCAAGCCCTAGAATGAAACCTTTTAAGAATCGAGTATATATAATCTGAGTGAATGGGGATAGGTGTAATGTGCCAGTTCTAGAAAATTCAGCTGTAGGAGCAATATTATGTGGTAGCAGCGATATTTTACAGGATTTCAGCAAAAAGATGGCTTTATCAGGCTATGTACAACCTTATTATAGTATGAGACAGCTAAGTTCTGAGCCAAGCATTAGCTATGCAAGCCTAATGCAGAAAGTCAAGAATGACTGCCCACTCCAGTATCCCTCAGTGAAGCGTATATTGCAGTAAAGTGACTAAAAACAAAACAAATCAGGAATAGCTGGGCGTCTGGCATAGTGATATATGATCAAGACTAAGGAGCAGATAGAGAATTCACTAGAGGTTTGTAAAGGAGTCCATTAAGACCAGCTATCAGCATCATGACACTGTCTTATGATGCTTGTGATGCTTATATCAAACAATCCTTAAATAAAGATTTTGTCTCATAGTCTTATATTCTTGCATAACATGGACTGTAAGATCATTATAAGATTGTAGGTTCTGCTGATTCAGAAGATATTAAATCTTGCCTTCTTGCTCACTATGGCTTTGTAAAATGAATGAATATATTTAGTAACATTAAACGGTTGTTATGTTAATATGTATTTTATTGTCAGTGAGGTACCACATCTGTTTTTTTAAACTTGAGTTGAAAATTTTTCATTCTGCTTTAATGGGACTACATATTTGTAGTGCTGTGTGGCCTTATTTCCTATGGCCATTAACCAAGTTGTTCAGATAGATGTTTGCAGTACAGCAGAATCTATAGTGGTCAAGGCTGTAAGACAGATATGGGGATAAGTTCAAATTATAAAATGAGTAAAGTAGGGTGCTGTTCTAGTCATTAAATCTTTGGCCTAGGCAGCCCGAAAGGGAGTCAAAATATAAAATTTCAGAATCAAACAGAAGAGACACGCGCTAAATAAATTATATATTTATATATATAAATTATATATATATTATATATATATATATATATATATATACATAACATGTGTACGTATATATATATATATATATATATATATAAAAAACTAGAAGTTGTAAACATTACCTTTGGCATGAAGTATCCTGCTAAATAGAATGTCCGTTTTTTCTAAAATACTTTCACTTGGTTTTGACCTGAGCCTTTAGGCCACCCACCTAACAATTACTTTAAAAACTTCACAGTAAGATTCTTGACTATATTTGGTTACAGCAAGAAAATAAAGTAGCAGATGAGTTCCATTAGGAGCTTCTAAATGTAGGAGTGATATGTAATTTCAACCCAGATGTTTACAGTTGAGCAACAGAAGTGCAAGTGTGGGTGCTCTGGCTAGTGCTTTCATCTCAGATGCCCTGGAAAGAAATCAAGTTTTCCCAGATCACTTACCTGTTCATTTATGAAGCAGAGACTGCAATGAAGCAAGCAGAAACTACAGTTATTCCCTTTGAGTCATATAATCCTTGACATGTTCCATCTGTGGTTGCTGATGAAATGCATCATTCATTCCACTTACTCACTCTGCACGTCATACCACCAGTGACTCCTACGTTGGCTATCACTGTAAATACTTGGTGCACAAAAGGCATCTGGAACTTTAAATAGCAGCTGTACAAGAGACCTGTTCTGCAGATATTATTTGTGATGATGGGCTAAAATCACTGGAGGACTTTAGAAGTGAATTTCAGTTCCTTTCAGAGAAACTTTTTAAATGTCTGCACATGCACTATAATATTATAGAACAGGATTGGAAATGTCTGGAAGCACTGGGATTGTATCAGTGCTGGCAATATTAATTAGAATCAGTAGCCTACCAGTACAGTAGTTGGGCCACTTAATAAAGGCTCTCCTGTATTATTAGCCTTCTAAATTGTTTTAGAATATACTGGAGATCATCTCATAGAGGGATGATAACTACATAGTGATAAAAGTGCACAGTGAATCTGGTAACGCTATGGAGTGGCATTTTTTTGCATGAAAACAACATGAACAGTTTTTTTAAATACCCCCAATAGTGAGATAGAATATAGGGGCAGCCATGGTCGTGCAGCAGTTAGCATTGCCACCTCACAGCAAGAAGCTCTTCAGTTCGATCCTCAGCTGGGGTGCCTTCTGTGCAGAGTCTGCATGTCCTCCCTGTGGTCAAGTGGGTTTCCTCTGGGTGCTCCAGTTTCCTCTCACATCCCAAAGACATGCTGTAGATGGATTGGACACTCTAAATTGGCCCTAGGTGTGAGTGGGTGCATGTATGTGCCTTCTGTGCAAGGCTGGGCACCGGGCTGGCAACTTGACACCATAAAAACTCCACTACCAATGATGAGCAGACAGGTCATCTGCTGTGGTGACCCCTAACCAGGAAAAAGGCAGAAGAAGAAGTGAGATCGAATATATCCATGCATCTCTTCTTTATATTGCAAGTATGATGGAGATAAGTTATGCTATGATCACATTTTTTATTCAAGAGAGGGGCTGAACCATTAATATTTTTGACCAACTTAAAGGCTGAGCCATCACGATAGCGAAATAAACAGAATAATACAAGGCATTTGATGGACATGCTTTTAACTTAAAGATTAGCATTCTGCTGGTTCCCCTTATTTTCAGTGATGTCTTAAAACAATAGCCACATGTTGAGATTCCTTCTCACCATTACTCAAAATCTGTAAAGTAGCGGTGGAAGTCTAGCCCCCTTCTTACAGTTAACAAATGGAAACTAAGTCACTTGAGATACAGATAAAAGGGCAGATGGCTGTAATTAGAGGCTCATTGTGGAAGGTAGTTAGGTTCTGATTTACATGCAATCCATTGCTGGACCAGAATAACCAGCAGCCCAGTAACAAGAGTAGATATAGGGTAAAGGGTGGCACAGTTAGATGAAGGAAGCAGCATCAATATGCAAAGGGTATGATGGACAGCTGTTCAGCTGCTTAGGTGTAATAGTTCAATATAGATAAGGGTGTAGTCTGCTCTTGTAACCAATACCACAGAAATGCTGTCAGAATATCAGATGATGATTTAAGGTAACCAATCACAGGACTGGAATTCTGTCTGATGTTTTCCATTTTGCTCCTGCTTTCCTTTTTCCTGGTTTACATTAACAGCAAATGGTTTGATTTGTTAGTGAGGGAGAGCATGCGCTTGGGCAGAATGATTGATTGCTCTATGGATTGTTGATTGCTCTATGGATTATGCTAAGTATATCTCTCACATCAATAATCTGAATGGTATAAAACATCAAGTAGCATTTTATCTGGACAACTGTCTTCTTGGCAGAGGAAATGGAGCAACTCTGAAAAGTCTTCAAGCAAGAAAAAGGCCAATATTTGGAAATGTGATATAATTTCTTATGCCAAATACATTTTTATGCAGTTTTGTTTGTAAAGCCAAGCTACACCTTTAGTGTTTCCTTTTCTGATATAATCTAGCCTAACACACCCCTGCACATTTATTTTATGAAAGTGCAAACTTAAGTGTAAAGAAGATATGAAAGGAAAAGGCAAGAAGTAGCTTCTTAGATAACTCTGACATACGTTAAGACAATTACTATGATGCTTAATTTGGACTGCAGGCTACAGATTGTCGTCCCTTTTAAGGACTGATGTCAGAGTATAGACAAAGAGAAAGAAATAGGGGGATCCTGAGCAAAAGATCAGTATTGATAGAGTTTTTAGTAGAACCTAGAACAGAAGCTGCAGTTAAAATATTAAAAATTAGTACAGCATATAACATATTGCATGATAACTATGAGAATCAATTGGAGGAGGTTGGAGGTGATTGAGAAGGGAGAATGGATAAGCAATTCACAAAGAAGGAATAGGGGATATATGCATGTCTCACAAATATGCAGCAAAGTCTAGAAGATTTTGTCTCTTTCCTTGGAAGTGTTTACATAGCTATTTTTATACCCCAAGTAGTCTCCAAATATTTTTTCTCAGGTAGACAGCAAATGTTGGAGGTGTGACGGGGAAAAAGAGGTAATTGACAACATATTTGCTGGGAGTGTAATGAGTTGGCAGACTTTAAAGATTCCCCTGCAGCCTACTCTGCCAGAAATACTGGGTGAGCAAATTGGTGTAACTAAGGAAATGATGTTTTTTTAGCTATACTACAAAATCTGAATTATTGAGACATAGAAAGGCGTTGCTGAGTCTATGGTGGCTGCCATAAAAGCAATTACTAGAAAATAGAACTCAACGTCTAAGCCAACTGTACTAGAAGCAGTGAGTATAGTAACAGAGATAAAACAACTAAAACTGGGATCTTTAGAAAAGGGTAAGAGCAAGTTACATAGAAAAGAATGGGAATTGTGGGAACAATACATGCAAGGAAGGAATGAGGTTTGAAAGAAGGCAGGATTTGAATGAACTATGTAATCATGTTTGACTGACAATGACTGGATAGATTATAATTTATGTATAATGTTTGCAACTAAAATTACGTCAATATGGTTTGAGATATATAATGTTTGTACTAAAATTATGTTAGTATGGTTTGTTTTCATTTATATAAATGTATGATTGTCTATGTCATACGTGATAATTTAATAAAGATGTTTCTTGTTTAAAAAAAGGTGATTGTACCTGAGGCGAAGAATAATTAATCACTTATGACTACCATCATCTTTACATATATATATATATATATATATATATATATATATATATATATATTGCGTTTTGACTTTTGAGCTATGGTTAAATATCCTTCCACATATTTAGAATATTTCTTTTAATGAAACTGAACATTTCTGAAGGTGTACCATTAACAGCAAAACAGCCTATGAATAAATTCCAGGTCTAGAAGGCTGTCCATTCAATTCACTAATAAATCTTGCCAATACACTTCAAAAATATATATATACCAGACTGCATTTGTGGAGGAAACTGAAGTGCAATACAGTTCACATTATTTATTTATTTATTTATTTCAGTTTGATGACCAGGGAAGTCCACTGGGCCTAAAAAGTGCCCATTTTCAGTCGAGGCCTAGGGAGAAAAACTCCAGTAACAATGACAAACATATTAGCATATACATATACAAAGCAAAGAAGTCATACAGCTGTATGCAGCATTCTACAATCAAACATTTCTACATTCTACAATAATAATAAAATCTAGCAATTGTACAGTCTAAGAGTCATTAACAGTGAATTACAACTGAAATTCTACATTCCACAATAACATCAGTAAAAAGCTAGCAACAGAGCAGTATAAAGATCATTAACAGTGAATTACATTTGAGGATGATAAATTGTTGGAAATAAACTATTAACAAAATTTGGAGGTTAAGGAGGAGTAGGAGGGCAAATGATGCAAGTACAGAGATGATGCATAGTTATAGTTAGAAGGTAGGTTTTGATATAATTTAACAGATGCATGCAGATTTGTAATATAGAACCATTCTCAGAAGTTGTTCAATGGGTGAATATTTAAGATAAAATAATTATTCCGAACATTCTTGATAAAACTGTTTTTCATGATCATGATATTTAACTGTTTAAATTTTGACATATCTCAAGGGTAATATAATTAATAATCTAAAATTCTGGCTTTCTACACATGAAATTCAGGTTCCTTGTCTTGTCTACTACACACTACTGTTTGCGTAATGACTATTATATTTATTAAGACTGTTTGGCACAAATTCTTACTCAGTTCCATAGGGTTAATGAGGAATATTGGCATTGCAGCAGAATTAATAGATATCACGTTAAAATTAACTAAATGTTATTTAAAAATAATCCTAATTTTGAACTGAACTGCATTCTGTCTAACAGATTGCATTAACAGTACCACTATACAGGAAATAATTAGGGAAAAATATGAATTCCAACTCAGAGGCATATTTTTAACCTGCAGCTAGGCGCTTACAATTAAATTACAGATGTAATCAATACTGTTTAATGGTAAGGTTTATAACTGCTGTATACCAGCAACATATACAAAATATACTGAGTTCAGTAAACTAAAAATTATATGCAATCCAGAAAAACTAGATTTTAGCATATATTGTTTGAAGGTTTAATTCTTTTTTTTTTCCTGTCATAGCAGACAAAAAGCTACTCAGTTTTTAAAGGTTCAATCTAGTAAGGCTCTGTTTTCTGAGATTTCTCATAAAGATTACTTTCTCCTACTATGTCAAATGCAGATTTGAAATAAATTGAGTTAATATGCAGAAGTCCATGGTGCAATGAATAGAAAAAAAACTGTTTTATTTTGCATTGTAATAACCACACACACGTAAATCAATGACTGTGGAAAGAATGCAATAACATCACCTAACTGCAGGAAATGAAATATAGTGGCATGAAGGGAAAAGTGAGCCTGTAAAATGAAAAGATTTTTATTGCAGTAATGACGCTTCATTAAAATAAGGGATGCATAGAAGTATGAATAAGATAATTTTCCTTTTCTGCAATAAACCTTGCAACTTGTTTAAGTGATATGGTTTTAAACTAAATTACAACTTTGAATGTATGCCTTGCAGTTTGTAATTGTATGCTAAAAAAAATGTCTGGTTAATTCTATAATTTATATTTTAAATGACAATGTAAACTAAAATGTGCCTCATGCGTCTATTAAACCACTTTTTAATGTCTTTTGATTTATTTTCTTTAATTCTGTTTTTTATTATCTAGTTGTGACATAGTCTATTTAAATATCTCTAAAGTTTCACAACGGGCTACTGTTTGTTTATATCTAGGATTTTTGTATTGTGTAAAAGTATTAATAAGATTTCAGAGTACAATAATTTGATGATTTATTCACATTTAAGTCTGTTATCAGAGAACATAATAAAAAGCTAAGGGAATGAATGACTGACATAGAATGGGAAGGGGTGCAGTCAAATATAAGTTCTGAATGGTACATGAGCATAAATATGCAGGATATTAAAACAATGATAAAGCTGTATTCTTGTCCTGTTAGTGAAGGTGGATTGATCTGCCCCAGATTTTAAATTACTTATAGATGAAGCAACAACAAAACATGCAGTAATGGTATAAAGTATTACAGGACAAAATATTTCCTTATGGATGAACCCACTGATTGCCTTATGACAGTTCAGGTAATACAGACTTATTGCTACCAAAATGTTTAAGTCTGAATAAGCAAATCACGTAACCTAATGATGCCAGATATGGAGAAGGTTATGTCTCTCTCATGGCATGCTCAGAAAACTCCCTGTGATTCTTTTTACAAAGTAATGTTCTTTATGTACAGTTGACAGATGCTTTATTTCATCCCAGTGGACTGTTTCTTAGCACTTCTTTTACTTGCAATTACTTTGTAATTTCAATGTGCAGATCTGTAAAGCACACCAGTGTAGGTTACACAGATAATAACATTTATACACTGTGATCAGCAGTGAATAAATTCAAGTACTTGGATGCTGGTCCATACAGATGCAAATATCCTATGAATATTTCACAAAGTCCGCATGAGTCACCTCTAAATCCCTTATCCGAACTTTGGATAGTCAGTTGAAAGCTTGACCAATATACTAATGGCATGTTTTTATGTACTTCATTTTAGTTACTGAATTTAACATTTATTAGATGATAACACTACCTTCCAAGACTACTATACGGAAACACAAATATTGACAAATCAAACCGTATTGCTATTGGAATTTTGTCACTTTCAACAATTCCCCTCACCCCCCAAATGTTATGAAATAATACTGAATGAGCAATTCCCAGACATGAAGAACAGCAGAACAGACAGACTGTTTCATGTGACAATATACTGGTGTTGAGGATTTATAGCATTCTAAGATTTATTCTCACATTACATATATTACTTTTTGAGGAAGTAAAAACAAAACTAAAGAAAGCAGGATTCTATTCCCTGTAAGTTAGTCGAAGGTATTTGGAAAACTTAGGAAAAAACGTCTTACCTGATCACGTCTATGTCTGCTTTGTTTTCACAATTTTTACAGGCGCTGGCACTCAGATCATCATATATCCTATATAGAAGTGATAGCACTTGTACAAGTCCCACATATGACAGCTATGGGAACAGTAAAGAAAAATAAAAAGGAAACGGTAAACTGTTTGCTGACAACCAACCATACCTGCAATAAAAATCTTAAGAGCTGATAGGTACAGCACATATAGTCACGTCTCATAACGGCAACTTTGTGTGTGGTGCTCACAGAAAGCATGTAGTGTATATTCACAGTCAAAAACAATAGTGAGTGGAAAGGCAGTGCCATGGTGTAGAAGAAACAGCCCAGCCAACCCAGGTTTGATTAATTGTTCGGGTGCCTGAGGTGCTCTAAAACCTCCCAGCTGTCTCTGTTCTGGAGGAACATGCCTATTTTCAGGTTTTATTTACCCATTCACACAATTGTCTGAATCATGTTCATCACACATGATTTTTGAAGCTGTCTACTGCATAGAAAACAATGTTACATAACCAACATACTAGTAGCATGAATAATTTTAAGAAAGAGAACATACCTTAAATCTTTCTTTTTCAGAAGAAAAAAAATGTATGAACTTGTATGGTAGAATTTTGTACTATAGTTCAATAAAGTTGATAGACTTTACACTGCCTCTTTGATATTATGCTTATATTTTTACATTATTTAGTTGCTCGTGTTTTTCCAAAAGATGTTGCTGAGTGGTATCCCACATTCCTAGTGGAAGTGGGAAGAGTGCTGTGCTGTTTGGTTCTGGTATTTAAATTTTATGCTAACTAGGTGTTAAGATTTTTTTGTTGATTGCAGCTGTGTTTCAAGGACCTTTTTATTGATTTACAATGTCTGCAGGTTAAGAAGCATAGGTACTGGTAGGGAGGGATGGGTGTGCTCATCCAGAGGGGAGGGAATTCATCAAAGGGAGGGGTGGGGTGTGCCTATCCAGAAGGGAGGGCATTCGTCGAAGTGAAGGATGGGTGTTTCCATCCAGAGGCAAGGGCATTCATCAAAGATGCTCCCTCAAAGGGTGGTGTGGTCAACAGAGGGAAAGAGGGGAATAGCCCTAAGATGTTGTTGACAAATATAGAAGTTGGGCAGTGGTAAAAAAGGGTTAGTCATAATACCCCCTCCCAGCAGCAGAAGAAGTTGTGCACACCATCCCCCAGAGATGCCCTTAAGATCATTGCCTGCTGCAGTTCACTCAGAGGAATCCATGGGCAGAAGGTGGAGTAGGTAGACCTGGAATTTGATGGTGGCATCAGGATATCTGGAATGAGCAAAGCAGACAAGGAGGGGGAAACTAAATAAATGATGGAATATTTTTGGGATGGTAATAGAAGCCCTGCAAATAGGACCTTGAAGAAATGTTCAAAGTGCCATCAAAAAGGACACACAAAGGAATTTCTGTCCCAAACTAGATGTGAAAATGTATAGTATAATCAAGTTGGGTACACATCCCTTCATCATACTCTTTAGAAAACACACCACTGCAAAATGAATATGTAGTTAGGGATCTGGGAATTTAGGTTCATAGCTCCCTCTCTTTTGGCCATCATGTGACGATCCTAGCACACCCAGTTGCAAAATGAATATTATCACAGTCTAAAGAGGTAATCACTCTCTTATACACAGCATTGAGCAAACAAATTATCAATAAAATGTCCCCTTCGAGATCTATCTCACTAAACATATCAAGCAAGTAGAAAGACCCTAAAGGTATCTAACAAATGACAAGGCCTGAAGTCCCTGAGCTTTCAAGAGTGGCTGGGAAATCTATCCCCTTAAGTGTGTTACAGACTTTTGGAGGAAGATCTTTTTTGGAAGAGACAGCTGGTGACAGCTCCACAGAGAAGATCCAAAAGAGTAGCCAAAAAAATTTGAAGGAGAAAGAAAAGAATATAAATTGAAACATCAGAAGGAATATGGGAATAACAATGGATATTTATCAAACATCTTCACTAATGGCATCAAGGACATGGGCCCAAATAGTTCAAGTTCTGAAAAAGAACACAAAACAGAACTTCAGGCATTATTATCATCCAAAAAGAAACAGGGCTCCAACAGGTAATTCTGTCAAATTTTAAAATATATTATTTGTCCAACAGATGAGTCTGACATCATTGTTCTAGGTAAAGGTTTCTTTTTCATCCCTTCCGATAGGACAGATTTGGTCACTACATTATTAGATTTAAAGGGATTTACAAGAAATTTAAATTTTAAGTTTTTGTTTAAGGGGGTTAACATGAATTCTTAAGTGAATTTTGACATACAAAGTATTTTAATCCTTCCTTGCATCACATTATTAGAACTTTTGAGGAAATGTATGAAAAAGAGATTAGAAAAATGTTGACCATCAAATTTGGAAACAAAATTTGACTATAAAGAAATGTTTAAAAGAATCATTCATCAGTCAACACCATTCACACACTGAAATCAGACAAAGGGAGATCCACAGTAATTATGCATCCAAAGGATCACAATAATTATATGGGGAAGATATTAAAAAGAACATTTCTTTTTATGAAAAGTTTATATATTGGGAATATACAGAAAGCATACAGGCATGTGAAGTCTTGGCTGGCTGACAATTAAGCTAATGGAGTTATTTCTTATGTTACAAATGGGTTTTTTAGTACTGAGCAAGCAAGTATAGGCAATCTGGTATATCTGAGATTCATAAAAACACAGATCATCCCCTTTTAGACCCACATATGTATCATCAGCTTCAAAACTAGAACCTAGTTCAAACTTTGTAGACAAGACATTGTTTAAAGTAATTAATAACATGGCTTATTTCATCAGACACATTTCATTTCCTGGAAAAAATCACGAATGAGATCATTCAGGCAGAATAATTCTTAGTAACAGTGCAATCTTTATACATGGTCATACTACATGATATTGGAATGAAATGGGTATCACTCATGTTATATAAAAATCAGAAATATAGAATAGAAATAACTCCATGAGAAAGTGTGGTTCTTTACTGAAGATATGGAATGAGTGTAGAACTATATATATATATATATATATATATATATATATATATACATACATATACACACACACACACACACACACACACACACATACACACATATATATATATATATATATATATATATATATATATATATATATATATACACACACACACACAAACACACGCACACACACACACACACACACACACACACACACACACACATACACACATATATATATATATATATATATATATGTGTGTGTGTATTCTTTTTTTTTTTTTTTGCATTTACAGGTGAATTTTATTGTCAAACGAAAGAAGTTGGAATGGGTGCCTGGATTGCACCCAATTATGCTAATCTGGTGATGACATACTGGAAAGTATTGTCCTGGTCTGCTTCAATAAACATGCCATACCTAATGACATTTGATGACCTTTTTATTAATCTTCCATAAACATAACTTTATTGAACAATATTTAATTTTTTTAATCACAGCACAAACCACACTCAACTCTAACCAAATAAGCAGTGTTCTGACCTCTGCTCACTTACTTTTACTTATCAAGATCTGTCCTCACCTCAGCTCGCTTAGTTTTACTTATCAAACAGCATCCCATCAAGGCTGGCATAATGGTTAAGGTGTTTACCTTACAGACACAAGGTGCAGGGTTTGATTCTCACAGGGGGTAATTGGCTAGGCTTAAAATGGCCCACAAGGGTAGTTAGTCTAGTACTAACCTATGAAACCTATGAACCTATGAACTTTCAATCCCCAACTCATTGAATTAAACATCCAACACCAGAGGTGGAAAAGAAGAGTGTCAACCATGCCCCTCTTCTCCACCAAAACAACACACCTGTAAAAAATAACCACACAATCCCCAATGTTCCTAAAACAGGGAGGGAGGGCAGGTAGCAAATTCATGCCAAAATCCAATCCCTTACCTTGTTACACTCACACATAACCAGGTAAGCCCCTCCTTACACTTACCTCATTTCCTTCCAACCCTCCTACTTTCCCATTTAACCCTTCCATCCCCACCATACTAACGCTCTTCCACTACCATCTTAACTCAAATTACTGTTCCTAACTGAACCTCATCAGAAGATGTCTCTGGACAAATTGGCTTGCTCCCAAACCTCCCTCATTTGTTTTGGTCCTCTTCAATAAACACACCACACCAAATGACATTTTATGACCCTTACTAAACTTCCATAAACATAACTTTATTGAGCAATATTTTAATTTATTAATCACAACATGAACATCCTTATAACTATTTAGTAGGGCAGCATAACCTCACTCACCCAAACAAAATAAGCTGTGTCATCTCCTCTGATTGCTTACTTTTACTTAACAAGCAGTGTCCTCACCTCAGCTCACTTAGTTTTACTTATCAAACAGCATCCCATCACTCACTTTCATTCCCCAACTCAATGAATTAAACATCCAACACCACAAGGGGAGCAGAAGAGGGACAAACCTGCCCCTCTTCTCTGACAACCAGTCTGATACAGGCTGTTCATCCTCATTCACTCCATAACCTTCAGCAAACCTTCCAAAACAAACCTAAGTATACATTAAAGAGGTCCCACCAAAATCATTCATTTGTACTCCATCTTTTCTTAACCAAACTGGATCCCTGTCATCGACATCCCAATGCCCTATCATATAAATACCTAAAGCAAAAGTAGCCAGTTGCCTAATGCACCCTAAATAAAATAAACTGATGAGCCTTCTCCAAAGCCAAAATAACCATTGTACTACATAAATAAAAAATAAGGCACTTCGGCTGGAGATAAAAAGAACCACTTTAATACAAATAAAATAAATACTGCAGATTGGTAAGTGCTTTTGAGGCAAACCTCTTCTTCATACCTAAATACAGACTGCTAAAAATCCAAGATTTAAATACAAGCACCAACCAATAAAAACACACCTTAAAAATGCATAGTGAAATCAATGTGGTAAGCCTCTTTTTTTCAAAAGAGGTTTTAAAGACACAGCACTATTAAGGCCAGGTGGAATATATGCCTTAAAATCCACAATCCATGTCAGTTCAACATATTCCGTTTCATTTTGATGTCCCTTTCCCGTAAACTGACATTAATTCTCTGTAGAACTAAACATTTTAAATTATGCTGTATGTCATAATCAATTACATGCTTAGCTAGTGCATTAGTACATTTGCTATTACGTATGTCATTAATATGTTCCATAATTCTTTCTTTCAACATACGATTTGTCTTGCCTATGTACAATGCACAACATGCATTGCACTTTGCTAGATAAACAATATTTTTTGTGGAACAATCAGCATAAAAAGAGAACTCTATAGGCTTACCGTTAAGTGGGTGCTTGATCATCCAAGTGGGCCATATCTAAGTGCAAGCTTTACAGGTTCTACAGGGGTGGGTACCTCTACGCTGTGAACTAAACCTCTCACATGTATTACTGTGCTTATAGCATAACCTTTGTTTCAAGTTTCTGTTATTCCTAAAACTAAAACTAGGATGGGCTCCTAGAACCTGGCTGATACTGGAATCAGTCAGTAAAATGGGCTCATTCTTTTTAATGATTTCACGCCACATTAACATTGTTAGAATAAGTCGGGCGCATTCTATTCACAGGCTGAATATGTCTGTCCTGCATTTTGTCCTTCAACTTGGCAACTACCAGAGAAGTAAGGCTTGGTCTTACATCTATCAAAGGAATTAACCTCCTCTATTGCTTTATCTATGTCAAACCTCTTATATCCTCTGTCTAAAAGATCTGATGTAAGACCCTTGACTGCAGCAGTATAATCAGCACTATCAGTGTGAAGTCTCTTACAGCGCAGCACTTGATTCTTAACTACGCTCTTCATAACATGCCTGGGATGCATGTTAGAACAATGAAGGTTATTATTCTTCCTACAGTCTTTCCTGTGCATTTTAGTGGATACATCTCCTAATACACTCTTACTGACAAGAACATCCAGAAAGTCCAACTTGCCTTTTGAAAATTTGAGTGAGAAAGAGAGGTCAGAGGTGGCGTTCTCAAGAAAGTTAACAAAACTTTCTAATTCTTGCTCATTGTCATGCCAAGCAAAAAAGATGTCATCCACAAAATGTTTGTAGAATGCAATGTGTTGCTTGAACATGTCAGAGATGAATACCATCTCTTCCTCCCACTGGGCCAGCACAATGTTGGCATAAGTGTTCGCACTCCTTCTTTCTGGAGGAAGAATTCATTCTTGAATAGAAAAACATTGTTCTCTAATATCAAATCAAGTAATGCACAAATATTCACTTTAGTATTAGAGAAATCACTTTCATTGTTCAGAAAGCTTCTAACATTCTCTATTCACTCTTCATTGGGAATGACCGTGAATAATGAATTCACATCCAAGGTTACAAAAATAACTTCACTGATAGCTGTGTGCTGTCTAGACTTGGCTCAAATAAACAAATGCTCCAGAAATTGCTTACTGTCCTTCAGGACTGTAGGTATTTTACTCAAAACACATCTTAACTGTTTTTCAACATAGATAGACATTGGTTCTGTCAGCCAGCCCCTTCCTGAAACAATGGGCCTGAGCGGAGGATTTGATGGATCTTTGTGCACTTTCAGCAAACCATAAATAACTGGTATGGTGGGGTGTTGTATGCTAAAATAAGTATACAGAGAGTAATCAATCTGGTCAGTAATAAGTAGATCATTCATATAAAAATTCAGTCTACTAATAATGCCATTTACCTGAAATTTTTGTAGACTGATATGCACATTACCATCATATAACATATTGCACATTCTGTCCAGGTAATCCATTGTATCAAGGATTACTATACCATCACCCTTGTCAGCTGGTCTAATGGCCAAATGTTCAGCCTTAGTTAAAGTGCAGAGGGCTTAATCTTCTCTGGTAGTCAGGTTGTAAAAATGACCCTTCATTTACTCACTAGCTACTTTTCTAAGATCACTGTCACACATCTTAATAAATGCATCTATGAACATTTTCGACCTCACAAGTACTCCCATCATATATAGTTTTAAGCATTATATTCCTTGTGAACACATTCAGATCTAAAACAGAGTCCACCAAATTCATATTGCAGGCTGGAACAAACGAAAGACCCTTATTCAACACTGAAAGTTCTTCTACAGTAAGAGTAACAGAAGATAAATTAAAAACTAAGTTGTTTATCTGTGACTTCGTGTGCTTGAAGCCTTGTTCTGAGCACCAGGGTTGGATTGTATCCTCCCTCATCACCTGCGGCTCCTGGACCTGCTCATATGTTTTTCCTGCCTTATGGTCAGTGCTTTGTCTAAAGAAACCCCAGAGGAGCATATGCCTTCATTACTTACATTGTTACCATTCATAGACTGATGTTTAACAGGTGGAAACACCTTGGGTTTAACCACAGGTTCTGTAGCAGTGAAATGGTTAGCATGTGTTACTTCAGATGTCAGTACTACACTATTATCTGAGGCAGATTTATTTAAACCAATATTAGTAGTCTGCACATCAATGTGACCAGGATTTTCATCTGTTGTTTTATCAGCATCATTTAGGCATTCAAAATTTGATGGATCATTAATACATGCTGTACCTGATTCAAAATTCGCAGAACTACTATAATCAGATTTACCAAACAACCTAACATTTCTATGCATATTAATGGAACTAATATTCACTTCATTAGTTTTCACATTTGAAAAAACAGTGTTCCTGTCAGTAATATGCACTGTTGCATCAGCATTAACATCTTTACTGTTAATACCAAAAACGTTATCCACATCATTAAAAAATGTGTTAGAAGTTGAGACGGAATTGTTTCCTCCCAACAATCCAATCACTTTCTTAACAGAGGGTGACAATGTCACCCATTCAAACTCAGCATTTTCAACATTAACAGAAGTAGCAGCGTTGTCACTGTTTGTGTTAATAGTATCACCATTCAGGTCACTGAAAATGTTATTATCTTGCGAACCAGTCGCATTTCCCTCTGTAGATTTAATAATAACAGTCTGAGAGAGAGAAACCATATCGCAGACAGATTTTTTAACTTTAAGTTTAACTGCTATAGTGCCAGCCATATGGGGAAGATAAGGTGCACTAGAATCAGTCACAAAGGAATTGAAATTAGCAGTACCTTGTATACCAGTGGTGGCAGCATTCCCTGCGTGAGATATAGATTTCTCAGTGGCTAATCCAACGTTAGAAGATGAACTGTGCTGAACTAAATTTGTAGAGGCTGTGTTGCTTCTAGAATTGTCATTGCAAGGGCGTTGTTCTCTAGGAGGCGTGTCTCTCCTATTGACACTATTTGAAACGTTAGTCTGTTGTCCCGCCTCCATAGAGTCAATATGTCGATTGGTCTATTTGCTCTAGGCCAGGAAAAAACATTTCCTGCCTGAAAATCGGCAAAGTCCCTTCACAGCTTCTTGATTTTTTCCTTCTCGAGCCTTCTCTCATACAGAGAGACACACTGAGAAGTACATCATCTAGATGTTGAGTACGTGCATCATCTTTATAGGTATCCATTAATAAGCTTGTCAGACTGTTAATATTAGATGCTAAAGAATTCTCCTCAAAAGAAAATAATTTATTCAATAGCAGCATGTAATCAATACTCAATTTCAAGATAAGAACTTGCCATCTCTTTAACAGTTCTGGATATTTGTCTCCATATGAGGGCATCTTGAGTACCCTGAGCCCTATGGGTATCACTTTGTGAAAGACTGCAGTCTCAAAGTGATAACGCTGCCACAGAAGGTGCTTATGTTTATAGAGTTTACTCTCAAGTTCCTTCAAGGTATTTCTGAAGTTAGCCATCTCATTCGGATCAATACTGTTCGAGGCAGTATCTTCATCACCAAAAGTGATACAGAATAAGGGTTCATTGAATTCCCAGCAGAACCAATTGCAGACTCTTCAGTCTGTGCTCTTTTCTGCACATTGTTACGAAACTCCCTATTCAGGACTAAATCCATAACAGCCAAGTTTCTCACAGCCAAGGTTCCACCAAACAAAGATATATAAATATTGTAACAAAAGAGAGTGGTGGTACCAAAGAGCCCAAAATGTAAATATATAAATACAAAATAAGGCACTTCGACTGGAGATAAAAAGAACCACTTTAATACAAATAAAATAAACGCTGCAGATAGGTAAGTGCTTTCGAGACAACCCTCTTCTTCAGACCTAAATACAGACTGCTAAAAATCCAAGATTTAAATACAAGCACCAACCAATAAAAACACACCTTAAAAATGCATCATGAAATTCAATGTGGTAAGCCTCTTTTTTTTTTCAAAAGAGGTTTTAAAGACAGAGGCACTATTAAGGCCAGGTGGAATATATGCCTTAAAATTCACAATCCATCTCAATTCAACATATTCCGTTTCATTTTTGATGTCCTCTTCCCATAAACTGACATTAATTCTCTGTAGAACTAAACATTTAAAATGATGCTGTATATCATAATCAATTACATGCTTAGCTAGTGCATTAGTACATTTGCTATTACGTATGTCATTAATATGTTCCATAATTCTTTCTTTCAACATACAATTTGTCTTGCCTACGTAGAATGCACTACATAAATTGCACTTTGCTAGATAAACAATATTTCTTGTGGAACAATCAGCATAAAAAGAGAACTCTATAGACTTATCATTAAGTGGGTGCTTGACTATCCAAGTGGGCCATATATAAGTACAAGCTTTACAGGTTCTACAGGGGTGGGTACCTCTACGCTGTGAACTAAATCTCTCACGTGTATTATGGTGCTTATAGCATAACCTTTGTTTCAAGTTTCTGTTATTCCTAAAACTAAAACTAGGATGGACTCCTAGAACCCAGCTGAAACTGGGATCAGTCAGTAAAATGGGCCCATTCTTTTTAATAATTTCATATGTAAGATGCTGTAAGAGACTTCACACTGACAGTGCTGATTATACTGCTGCAGTCAAGGGTCTTACATCAGATACCCCCTCCCCTTGCCCCAAGACTTTCTTAGCTAACCAATCACCCCACTGAATTCACAAAGTCTGACCCAACCTCATGCTGTTGTGACTCCACCCCACCTGTGGATGACCCCCACTCCCCATAATCAATCCTACACCCTCCTCATTGCCAAAAGCCTCCTCATAAAACTGTCCCCTTCACTAAAAATGGCCCCCTAAACCTCTATCATTCTTCATCCATGCCACCTGCTTTAACCTGCCTCTGAATTACGTCATCCTCACCTATACCCCCACTACTCCAAAACCATACCATGTCTGACATGCCTAATGAACATGCAATAGTGTATCATTACCTGTGACCTCGTTGCACACCACTTTAATGGCCAAAACACCCAAAACAGCAGCATCCATCACCAGTGAATCCACTTCCTTCGGGCTACCCATGATGCAAACTCTGCACTTCTACCATCTGCAAAATAAAGCATAACTGCAAAAAGAAAGAAATGAATCAAGCGCCTTGCCAAACTTTCTCTTCTCTTTCTTTTTCCCCTTTTTTTTTTTTGTTTAGGACTTCAGCAGGGCTGCACATGCACCCACTGCCTAGCTGCTCACTAAATATAGGCAAATCCCCACCAGAATCAGGGAAAAATCCAAAAATAACCAGGGACTATTAGTTACACTTTTATAAAATCACTGCTATTAACTAGAAATATGGACAGAAAAAGATGGTGTAATTTAATGAGCCTTCTGAAATAAAAAAAACTTATGAATCTAAATACTGTCATATTAGATCTAACATACTCCATTTTCCACTAAATGTTACCCATTTAGTAGAGTTTAAGAGGGACAGACCTCAAACTGAGTCAACTCCAGAGACATCCCTGAACATTAGGGCCATTTGAGATGTCTTCTGCACAGTACCATCATGCCAAAGTGGTGAGGGACTCAACACATTCAACATACCTGTGACGATCTTGCACTGGCCCAGTAATCGAGGACCCTTAATCCTCATCACTGGCAACAGTGGGAATGTACACACTGGATGGATGACAAGCACACACAGTAAAGTACAATTTCCCTTAAGAGCACAAAGAGACTACAGTCAATCTGGGGCTGATTTCTCCCACTTTCTTCAGATCCTCAATAAGACACCCCACTGGCACAGCTATAGGGTTGAGATCTCAGCTGAGTGGCCAACCCAAAACCTTCATCACCCTCTCTGTCCAAAAAGTGCTCCGTGTCTCTACCAAAGTAGCTGACACACACACACACACACACACACACACACACACACACACACACACACACACACACACACACACACACACACACACACACACACACACACACACACACACACACACACACACACACACACACACATGCATGCACACACACACACACACACACACACACACACACACACACACACACACACACACTTTGAGATTTGATTTATACACAAACAAATACTTGGGAGAGGCTGGCACTGTTTTACTAGCTATGCCTGCTTCTGCCCAGACTATAAGGTATTTCCAGCTGTCACCAGCCACTACTTATAAACTACTTAAGGCCCTTAACAAAGGGTGTCCAATCCTACTGTGTAATATTACTATTAATACAAATGGTAGTCTGACCAAGAGCAAGGCTATTTAGGAGTGTCCTGCACAGTGTCACCAAATACATATGCAAGTACTTTAAGAGCTTAAATATGTCTCCCAAATATCAGCCACAAAGATAGGTTCAAATATATTTAATAATAAGTATTAAAATAACAATACTCAGTAAATCAACACAGTAACTTCAGAGTTCAAAATCACAGTAAATATTTAAAACAACATTGCAAGACAGTTTAAAATAAATACAGAAAACATCTGAACTAATCTAAACTATATTCCTAACTACATCTAAAAAGAGTTATTATGCCCTAGAAACTTGCTTACAGCAAGGCAAATGCAGACCATGCTGATGAGAGGATGTTCTTGTTAGGTCAAAGACAAGTGATGTTTGGGACAAACCAATGTGTCCTGGACCCTCTTTAGTTAGGCTTTTGGGAGGATATCTTAGGAGTAAAGGGGAGGGGATTTGGTTTGGTAAGTCAAGTAGTTTGAGAGGTTAGGGGAAGTTATGTAGGTTAGGGAGGAACGTAGAGTAGCTGATATATATTGGGGAATAGAGGAAGTGGTGTCACATTTTAGTGTGAGTTGGTGTGTTGTTGAAGCTAACCCCTATCCAGATGACCTTGTAGGTACTTTGGTGGCAGGTAGGCCTTGGAGTGTGTGTGCTGTAAGGAGGTCTTTCAGGCTGGAGCAGGTGTGCATTGTTTTTTTTTCTCTCTGTCACTTTGAGGCTGCAGATGGGGGGCAATAAATAGTAGGAGGTACGTGATTGCTTTGTGAATGGGGGGATAGTAGGGTTGGGAGTAAATGGTGTCTTGTCATGGGAGCAGGCTGCTTGATGTGTGGGGCATGGCTTACCTTGGTGTCAGTTGCGACAGCTCCTTTATTTCCCTGGTGGTCTCATGGCACATTGGTGGGCCTGGAGATTGTTTTTTCTTTTATTCTCCCCATTGGCCTGGTTTTCTTGGTTGTTCATGGCTTAGGGTTGTGGCAGCATTTTCCCTTTCTTTCCTCTGGTAGTCTTGTGGTTTTCACAGATTGTTAGCTGATTCGGGGTTTCTTTGTAAATCGTTAGTGGCTGTAAGTGGTCTGGGCTATTGAGATAAAATGCCCTGAGTAGGTCTGTTGTGACTGCTTATTCCTTTTTTCTGGTTTCAGGCTCAAGGAGCTTCCACCACATGGCTGAGGCCTTCATGCATGTGCGGTGAGGTCAGCAGACGTTGATGCAGCTGCAGGAGAGCTGGTGGCAGCCAGTGAGCTTTAAGGGGAAGAGGAACAGCTTAAATGGAGCTGCAGTGTGTGGGGGACCTTGGGTCCTTGGGGGGACAAAAAATGGATGTGGTGGGGGAAATGAAGTCAATTGATGTTTATGAACCTGTATCACTGTGGAGATGAGAAATGGCTTTGTCTGTTCACTTTTATTTTACATTAAATGGGATTTGCATTTTTGGTGTTGAATCTAACAGATGTCACCTGTTGAATTTACAAAGGAGTAGGGTGCTGAAGAATATATGAATATACCACGTTAATCAAACAGTTGGATATAAACGTGGATGAACTCCCTGCAGAAGTATTAGTTGCTAAAATATATTCTGCAGTTATTAATTGGTCGTGTAATTAGTTACGTAAACCGTGATAAGCAAGGCACTTTAAGGTGGATGGAAATGTGTTTATACTTTGATAATGGGGTTGGAGCACTAGTGTGTCATGAACATTTTTGGATCCTGATCGTTACATAAAATAAAGAACAGAATCTGTTAAAAATTAAAGAGTTTAGCAAAGTAAGAAAAAAAAAAAAAAAACAAGAGCAAATGCACAGCCATTAATACAAATGCACGATGGTACTGGCCTTGGTTTCTTGACCAACTAATAGTGGTATATCTCGAATGGGGTAGTGCTATATTACTCTAACTATGGTACATGGCTCTGGGTTTGAGACTTGGCAGGGCTATTACATTTATGATAGCTGATGCTGCCTTTATGGGCGATCGCTTTAAGTGCAGGAACATTTCAGGTAATCTGGTAATATTACTGCCAGAGGTAAAACAATTATGGGACTTTTTACCTACCTTATGAAGGCACACTTGGGATGCAGGGGTTAGGAAGGAAAAGGGGTGCATGTTCGGTGCAGTTGGTTATTAATGTCTGTGTTTTTTTATCCTTTTTTTTCTGCAGATGGCTAACTTACAGGGACTGTGGCAGTGCTGGCAGGCCATAGTGACTCAGGCTGAGGAACTTTTCCAAGAGGTGTCAATGTCAGAGGTGATCGCGGCGCAGGAGCAGGAACCTGGTCAGTAGAGGTGGCATTCCACGTCGAGAGCTACCGCTTGGGGAAAAAGGCAGCATACAGCAAAGGAAGTGGTCACAGCTGGCTCATCAGCTTCAAGTGGGTCTCAAGACAGAGACTCAGGTAATGTTTTTGCATCATCAGTTTTGGTAGGTGAGATAGGCAGTGAGGATGCAGGGGTAAATGAAGAAGAGGGGGAGCTCAGAGGTAGGAACTCTAGTAGATAATGGAATACAGTAGGGTGTGCAGAGGTGGAGGTTGCAGGGACATCCGGGTCCAATGGGGGGAGTAGTAATGGGATGGATAATGCAGGGTAATGGGATAGCTCTGGTTTAGGTTCTGCCTTAGGTCCCGAATTTGGTCTTCACCCAGGGGATTGGTTAGCCACACAGGCTTTGGGGCAGGGGTCAGAGGCTGTCTTTTTGACCCTGCACATTCCAGAATCAATGATGGAAAGATTTTGGAAAGCGGAATATGTAGATGTAAGCCTAACCAATTATCCCTTGTGAGACTCAAACCCTGCACCTTGTGTTTGTCCTGACCCTCTTTAGTTAGGGTTGGGGAGGGATATATTAGGAGTAAAGGGGAGGTGGGTTGGTTTGGTAAGTCAGGTTACAGGGGCTAGGCCTTGGATAATAAAGAGTTAAGTAGTTTGAGAGTTTAGAGGAAGTGATGTAGGGTAGGGAGGAACTTAGAGTAACTGATATATATTGAGAATAGAGGAAGTGGTATCACATTTTGGCATGAGTTGGTGTCCCTCCCTCCCTCCCTCCCTCCCGTATGATTTCTTTGTTACAGTTTTTGTTAGTGTAATGGCAGAGAAAAGGGACAAGATTGTCCTCTTCTGTTCCCCCTTGAGGTGATGGTGGTCATGGATTTGAGTTGGGGATTAAGTGAGTTGCTGGACGCTGCTTGACTATAAGTGAACTTCATTGGTTAATGGTTGGTTTGATAGAGGTGAACAGGTATGCTGCCAGTTTAAGGGTTGTTGGGTGAGTAGGAATGCTGCCTTGGTGGAGAATGTAACAGGGTGAGCGGGTACGCTGCCCTGATGTATGAATCAACAGGGTGAGTAGGTATGCTGCCCTGAGATCTTTGAGAAGTTGTGAAGTTATTGTTTTATTGTTATTTGTTCAGTGTGAATAAAGTTTGTGTAATATTATTAATAAAGGTCGTCAAATGTCTTTATGCATTGGTGTGAGTTATTTAAATGGGGCCGGGACAAAGTAGAAAATGCACAGTCTCTCTCTCTCTGAGAGAGTTCTTAAATTAATATCAAATATTACTACTGTGTTAGCTTGGATGACATCACTTTTTGTCACCTCACTTAATTTCCCAAGCTAAACCCCCCATTGTAGCATTTGACATCTCCTTGTAAAAAATACATAGCCTTCAGATGTTTGCAGTTGCTAGAAGACATAAAACAATAAAACACTTACAAAACAATCCAGAAGGCACGCTAGTTATAGACGTCCCATCTCCTTGCTGCATTGAAACTAACTTTTATAGCACAATTGTAAAACAATTTAATTTCAACTGATTTTCTTGAAGTTTTGTAAGTTAACTCTGCATGTTCCAGTTTCTACTATTAAAACATATAAATTTGCATAAGTTTATAGTTTATATACATTTCTGTTCTTTTCCAGTAGGGTACACTGTGGACACATCCTTGAAGCCCAGTACTGTACAAACCTGTTCAACACACACTTCTGTAGCAGTTGTTTAATATACACATAATATAGTTCTAATATATTTGGTAACACAAGCAATTGCATTATTCTGGTACTCACAAATGACATATAACTATTTACAAAATTCCAGATAGATGGGCTGGCAGTCTGTCCTTTTGTTACATTTCTATATAAATCATATTAATATTCTCAAATGAGATATATTTATTTAAAAAAATTGCAGCTAGTTGGGCTGACAGCATTTCCCTTGTATCACAACACCTACCATCACAAGGATATATTTTAATAGGGTTTAATAGAGACAGACCTAGGATGAAAGTGCAAATTCACCCTTGAAAACAGGAAAGGCTGAGAGGAAGGAGCATAACACTCAAAAGTATCAAACATCCTCACCTCAGTACTTGAACAGTCACTCAACTAAATCTTATCTCCTAACTGCAACAACATCATACCATAACCTAATATTTACTACTGATCTACTAAGTACCTCACACTATTTTACCCTTTCTTCTTTCCTTCTTTAAAAAAAAAACAGCAGTTGTGGCTTTAAAGCATACAAGGCTTTCAGCCTTACAGTGCAAAAAAATAAGAAGTATCAAAAAACAGAGCACTTCCTATGCACTTTTGTTTTTCATTTTATTTTATACATTTAACTGTTCTAATTAATCACCCCATACAACAACTCAATTTTCTGTACAAGTGCCTGAAGTTAACTTCAGCTGATAACTCAAATTTGAGGCACTGTATACATTGCTTTCACTCACTTTTATTACCGAGCTTCACATCTATATAACTAAAAACTCATTAAATGTCCAACTACTAACACAAAAAGGGAACTAAAAGTGAAAGGCACAATTTTAATCATTCATCTAATTTTTTCACTCTATCTCTGCAGAGGTATGCATGAAGTCACAGTTAATTTATTATCTAATATATACCAAAAAAAACAAAAATACAACCAAATGTAGAATGATAGCAAAGCCAGATAAACAGAGATAGCTACTGGAAAATGTCTCAAACAAAATTACTGGCATATTTTAGATAGGTGGCAGTGCAGCATCAATTCAAACTACTTGCACTGCATGGTAACAGTTAATATCATTACATCTCTCTTAGGTTCTGCATTCAGTCAAAAATTACGTAAAAAAATACAACTTCCCACTTGTTATAAAACAACACCGGCACCATAAAATGGCCAAATGCACTAAACTATAATCTGTGTTTACCACGTACTACAAAGAATATTATCATTTTCCTTTTACTTCTGTTACTCAAACTAAACTAAAATATACTTACCCTGCCTTCACACTTAATAGACTGAAAGTCTGCTCTCTCTCTTTCTTTTAGTATGAGCTGGGCAAGATGAATTGCAGAATGAACAGTGCAACTAGCACTTGTAAATGAAAAAAACATTCCAAAAATGGACCAGATGACTGCTCAGCAACAGCCTTCCTCTCGTGTCCTCATGTAATATGGTTAACAACTCACTGTGCTTGTGTGGCAAGCAACCATTATTATCAGTCACCTCACAGCTCACAAACATCTTTCATGCACTTGGGAATCATCCCAGCAGAAGGAAAAGCTGCTACTTAACCACTAACACCAGTGGCAATAAAAAGATGTCTGCAAACCCCCTCAACAACACTGTGAACATGGTAAACCATCCCACGATTTAGGAAACAGAGCACAACAGCACAGTTGATGAGAAAAGGAGGACCTGGACATACAAACAAAAAGGGGCATAATAACCAAAACTGAGCCCTTTACCCACAAAGAGGGGAACATTAACCATGAAACAAGGGAAACCCTAGAGCAGCCCACCAATGAGAATACCATACCAGAGACATTAGGAAAGCCCACAAAACAATATTAAACCAAATCTTCCTTTAGACTAACAAACTCATGTCCACAAATACCAGTACAAACTGTGCATCCGTAACCAAAATCAACCACACTTAGTGTACTCCAAGCAGGGGAAAAAAATATATATATATATATATATTTGTTGTTGTTTGCCTTTTTGGCTTTTCCTGGTTAGGGGTCACCACAGCGGAACTCCGGTCTGCTAATGATTGGCAGTAGATTTTTAAGGTGCCAAGTTGCCAGCCCAATGCCCAACCTTCAGCGAAGGCACGCCCATTCACGCATGTCTTTCGGAGGCCACTCGACCATGGGGAGGGCATGCTGTATCACTGTGGCACACCATAAATATATATATATATATATATATATATATATATATTTATTACACATTAACCCTCTTCTACCATACTTACTAATATTAACGTAAGGTCAAGGACCATTAAAATTTGTATATAAAAAAAGTCCATCATTTAAAAATTTATTGGAACATAACAGTAGTAAAGATATAAGTACGAACAGACAAAAAGGGAATTATAAATGTGGGAAATGTACTATATGTAGCCATATAAATCATACAGATAATGTAGTTTTTGTTAATGATTGCAGAATCAATATAAAGGGTCATTATAACTGTTACACAAAAAATGTTGTTTACTTGGCCTTATGTCAGCAATGTAAAGCTTTTTATGTAGGAAAAACCAATAGGTGTTTTAGGGATCGTATAAGAGAACACCTTTTAGATATACAACATCAAAAAACTACTAATGCTTTAGCAAGACATGTCAAGGACAATGTCAATCATATATTTAAATTTTGCGTTATTGATCAAATACAATATGACCAACAAGGGAAAATCACAAAGTACCATTTAGATATGCAAGAATTAAGATGGCAACTTGTATTAAATTCATATAATAGTCCAGGATTAAATGAATATTTTACGCTTATGCCGTTGTTAAGAATTAATAACATAAATGGTTAATTATAGATACATGACAGTATACAGCAATTAATAAGTAGTAAATATAACCATGTGGAAATTCATTTCCTGAAGAAGCAGGGTTACACTCATAATAAATATTATAGTAAGTATACACTATTTCAATTTTTAACATCAATTTTTTTATATTGATGAGTCATATTATGTGTCTATAAATGATACGGAAATATGGTTCATTCACCATAAGATTATAAACATGGAATATTATCATCATGTATATTGAATTGTTTGCAATTATTATAATGAAGTCCATAACATGTGTACATTATATGCGCAATATATACAATGTAAGTAAAATTGTTCAGGCATTCTATTCTATATATGTAACAATAATTTCTGGTAGATATTAGTTGTGTTAATTGTCCAGTACGTGGGAAGAGGGTAATTTGTTATATGTTATATGTTATATATGTGCAAGTTGGTTATATGTATGTATGTGTGTATATTATGCACATTTATTATACATATACAAGTGCACATATTTATTTAATGATTTTAGTAGTTTTTTTATATGTATAGTTTTATTTTACACCATTGGAATGAATGCTTGTAGTGGTATTCACACTGAGTATTTTATTATGGTCACGTAATACCCCTTTAAATAAGTTATCCAATTTAGGAGGGGTTATGTGTTAATTTATCAATTAAGAATATGCATAATAGTATAAAAATGTGGTGATTGTTGGCTTGAATGTATTCTGAGGAAGTTCGTTGATGAACGAAACCTAGGTCAATAAAGGATTATCTGGTACGTTACGGTGGTGTTTCTGTTTTTATACAACTATGCATCAATTGTTATCGTGAAGGTTTGCTTGGTTCAGCTGCACTTCTCTTTATTGGCGTGGCTTCCTTCTCGTTACTCCAACTATCAGTTTGTGTTCGTGTTTGGTTCCTAGTTTTATTAACGTAAGGTCTACCTGTTCCCAAAATACCTACTGATCATCACGGATGTAATCCTTGCAATAGCAGGTTCATGCCAAAATCTGATCCCTTACCTAGTTACATGCAAACAAAACCAGTTAAGCCCCTCCTTGCATCTTCCTCATTTCCTTCAACCCTCCTACTTTCCCAGTTTAACCCTTCTATCCCAACCACATTAACTTTCTTCCACTACCATCTTAACTCCCATTACTATTCCTACCTGACCCTCACCTGAATGTCCATGGACAAACTGGTTTGGTCCCAAACCTCAGTTTTTATTTTAATCAGTTTAGGGCCTGTCATCATATTACTGGCAATTTCTTTTTTTTTTTTTTTTATTTCTTATTTGGGAAGATAATGAAGAAAAAGAATTAAGCAATGTTATCAGAAGAATCAGTCACAGTACCTTTCTTAGCTTCACATTTAATAAAGATAAGAACAGCATTCGTTTTTTAGATGTTGAAGTGTATAAAAAAGAGGAAGCAACAGTGTTAAACACAAAGATAACTTATAAAAACAGCTGGAGTAATGTTACTTTGCACAATAATAGGTTTCACCCAACTTATCTGAAAAATAATCTAGTCAAAGGACATTGTTATAGAGTGAAAGAACTCAGTACTGAAGTTGAAAAAATAGAGGGGTTGGTGCAGGTATTAGTTATTGGGAATATCATAAGTAGCACTGGTAAAGAATCAAACAGTGATGTTAAAAAAGTTTCAAGCAGTAGGATACAAATTGGTCTATAGCAATAGCACTGGCCTTTTCCACTGACTGCAGTGCAATCAACAGTATTATACATAACAATTGGCGCATATTTGTTGGAAGTGAGGAAGTATTTCAAGTTGTAGGTGAGAAGCCCACGTTTATTAATAGAAAAGGAAGAAACATGAATAACATTTTACAAAGCAAACATGAAGAAGGAAGAGAAGGTAGTGAAAAAGGGACTTATAAATGCATTGGGTGTTCCATGTGTAGGTATGTAGCAGAAGGTCCCGATTTTTATTGTACTTCTACTCAAAGGGGCTATGCAATTACAGGACATTTTACATGATGTTCATCATTTGTTGCTTACTTTGATCAGTGTGTTACATGTAATTCATATTACACAGGGAAAACAAATACAACTTTGAAAAAATGTATCTATGAGTATCATTATGATGTCGAAAATAAAAACATCAATAATGCTTTAGCCAAACATTATATTACGTGTGGGGTTTAATAAATTCATTTTCTCAGTTGTTGACTTTGTATTGAACAGTTTTAATGGACGCAGAGAGGATAATTAATTTTCTCAGTTGTTGACTTTGTATTGAACAGTTTTAATGTAAGCAGAGAGGATAAGCTTGAGTTCTGTGAAATCAGATGGTACAATTTATTAAATGGTTATGTTCCACCTAGGCTGAATGGTGATGTCAATTACAAATGTTTCTTAACATGAAACAGAAACTGTAAGAGATGCAAATAGTAGGAAAATGGGAAGGGTTCAAGGTCATGTCATCATAGAAATGTGATATAAATAAGTTTGTTATTGTGAATGTTTATATTTTGAAGACTTTTTAGTGGCCAGAATCATAAATTAAATGTTAAAAGTTTTTTTTTTATCATGTCACAGTGGTTGTTAGGAAATCCTTTTATTTAGCATATCTAGTTGCCAAATGAATATCATCAAGTTTTAAAGAGGTAATCACTCAGTTATACACACCATTGAACAGGCCAGTTATCATGTACAATGCCTTCTTTGAGATATATCTTACTCAACATATCAAGAAATTAAAAATACCCCAAAAGTTTCTAACAAATAACATCTCTGAAGTTCCTGAACTATCAAGAGGGGCTGGAAAATCATTTGTTTATTAAGAGTCAGAGAGACCTATGAAGGAAGCTTTCTCTCTGGCTTTATGTGCCATTAGGAACCCAGTTGATCAGGATCTCCTCTATTTCTGTAAGTCTAATGTTTACACCAACAATAGAAGCAAGGACATCAGTCTTTACTAGCAGATAAATAGAAACTGGTGGAGAGACAGGTTTATAATCCAAAACATCTCTAATATCTATAATAAGCATCCTAAGCATGTTTAACTGTGTGACTCACAAGCTCCCTTTAAACATAACCTAGACTACTGGATGAGTATTCACAAATTTACTCCGAGATGGACTGCTATGTCCCTCTTAGAGAAAGAAGGCATAGCCTAAGGGAGGATACAGACAAGGTATAAAAGGTCAGAAGACAACATAGCCTTGGAATATCAATGAATCTATGAATTTTTGATTCATATTATACCTTGCAATTACATCACAGTAATTCCCTTACATGAAATAGACTCCTGGAGTGGAACAGATTATGTATAAGTAGGAAAATTCAGTACTATGGCTCAGAAAGTCAGACATTTTTAAACTTTTTTGGATAAATTATAATTTATGCTTAAAAAAGATTCGGATGTTGTGCATTTTTAAGGTTAACTTGTACAAAAATTCTTGTTGAGTACAGAATTTTTTCTCTTTTACTAGATCTCATACTTGTCACTGCACCATGTTAAAACATTTCTTGTCTGATTTCCAACTTTAGTAATATTTTACTTTATTTTCATTTTTTACTATTCTTACCCAGGCAAGCATATTGGTCCAGGGTTCATTTTCAAATATGTCCTAAGCTCATTCAGGCAAAAAGAATAATAGTAAACAAGAAAGTACAATGTACAGTTGAAATACAATAAGACAATACAAAAAAGAAAATGTATTGAGTACAAAAATAGATAAAACAAAGAAATAAGAACATTTCTCTGTACAAAAAGACAGGTAACAGATAAAAAAATGGAAATCAGCCACAGCAAAAACAAATAACATGAAATACTTGAAAGTCAAACTAAGCTGTGAACCACACTATCTTTTCAACTGAATAATCAATTGATGGGTAAATGTAAGGTAATTGAATTACTTTTTTTCTGTCATATGCCTGTCTAATTTACAGATAATTAAGATAATTAAGAATCATTTTTAATAAATCATGACAAAATATTATTAGTTTCCCTTAAATGAAGCATACAGCATTTATAATAGTATATTATCTGAAGGGTTGCATACAGAATGCTTACTCAAGAATTAATGCATACTTTATAGTTGAGATAGAAAATGACTGCTGTAAATCACATAGCTGAATTTAAAGTTGTTTAATTCATATAAACTGCAGTTACCTACTAAAGGGAAACACACACTATGAGCGACATCTCATACTTTCTTGTTATAACAAGGAAAAGACATTAACAGTGTTAAATTAAAACTGCTACTTAACTGGTATCCTAAAAGAAATGACAGATACACATCTTCACCTAAGTGTAGAAGCAACTCAATGTAATCATTAACTACAGTAACTTTAGAAAAGATGTTTCACTAAAACTAGTAAAACCTAAAATCTGCCTGTCTTCCTAGTGCATGGATTTAGATATTATGTTATTGTTCTGTTTAATAAAATGATTTATGCTGTGCTGGATTGCAGGGGTGATTGCAGTTGCTATGGATGTGTGTTTTGATGTTGTTTAACAGTGCAGAGATTGTGAAGTTTTAAATGCCTTTGAAATAGTTTCTATTTATAGATGAAATGTTCAGGTTCAATATGAAAGATATGGAAATTGTTGTGACCGACGGGTTGTCCCTATGAGAGGTGCTTCTGTGGTAGTTAGATATGAAGCCTCTCTCTATATAACTTCAGCCTTTTTATTTCATTTAGAACACATGGAGCTCTGGTAAACAGCTAGAGTTTGGTTGGAATTCCTGCCTAAACAAGAGAACAGAGCTGTTCATGTTCAGAGACTCTGACAGGCAGCTTTAGAAGGTTAATTTGAATAAAAGGCAGAACCTTTTAAATATGCATTCACTCAAATTTCACTGCAACTCTAGTTAAACATACAAACTGACATTGAAGAAGGGAAACAATTATATTATACCATGATCCCCCCAAAACGTGCACGCTGATTGGCCAGCGTGCCCGTTGTAAATCGAGTTATACTAATGGAAAAAAGTCCGGTCGCCCGGACTTTTTTCCATTAGTATAACTTCGTTAAAACACTGTCTCGCTATGTTAAATGGGTTTTACATGGCGAGACAGCTAAAATAAGCAACGGAGATCTCAGTTGCTTATTTTAAAACTGTCTCGCTATGTTAAACCCATTTAACATAGCGAGACAGTGTTAAAAAAGCAATGGAGAAAGCAAGATCTCCGTTGCTTTTTAGTGTTTCGCTATGTTAAATGAGTTTAACATAGCGAGACAGTTTTAAAATAAGCAATGGAGATGTCCGTTGCTTATTTTAAAACTGTCTCGCTATGTTAAACTCATTTAACATAGCGAAACACTAAAAAAAAAGCAACGGAGAGCTTGCTTTCTCCATTGCTTTTGCTCAACTCTGATGTACTGCAGTCGCGCAGTACATCAGAACTGCCGCGGATGCCAGACATCTGCGGAAGGGCAGTAAACAGGCATTATACTATGCCATTATTTAAGAAAAGTAATAGTTTCTTTTCTTAAATAATGTCATGGTATAATAGCAATAACCCACTTCTGGGTGTGGGTAATGCTAAATTTACCCACGGTTGGCTTTGTATGGTCCCTCGGGCTTCGCCTTCGGGACCAAACCACGCCAACCGTGGGTAAATTTAGCATTACCCACACCCAGGCATGGGTTATTGCTATAATGTTACACATACTGTGAAATACTGTGAATTTCAAAACAGGTGGAAAGACTTAAAAGATACGAAGATAAATATAAGGGAAAAGCACAAAATAAGTAATTTATTGATGACCCAAAAAAGTTTTGTAGAGAATTGGGAAGTAAGGTAAAAGGAATTGAAAGACTGCCAAAAATAGAGGAAGTAGATGCATTTTAGAGAAGTATCTATGACGATCCTATGGAACATAACAAAGATGCTAAATGGATAGAAGAAGTAAAAGAAATAATAATAAGTTTAAAGGTATAGGATATGAAATGGGATGAAATAGCCAGAGAGATTGAAGCAAAGTTGAGAAACCCCTCTAACTGGAAAACCCCAGGCCCAGATGCAGGACTTAACTTTTATCTTAAAGTATTAACTTCTTTGCATGAGGATTTAGCCATGTTTAAGAACTATTTATATGTGCACCCTGAATATACACCGCACTGGTTAACAACAGGAAAAACAATGCTCTTACTTAAGAGTGAACCTGCAAGCTACCCTAAAAATTATAGACCAATAACTTGTCTTCCAACAACATATAAACTATACATGGGAGTTGACACCAACAGAGTTTATAGTCATTTAGAAGAAAACTTAATTGTGGCAGTAGAACAAAAGGGCAATAAAAGAAAGTCATATGGAACAAAGGATCATTTGTTGTCAAAGTTATAGTGGAGAACTGTAAGAAGGGGAAGAATCTAAGTATGACATGGCCTGACTACAAAAAAGCATTTGATAGTATCCCACATTCATGGATAAAAGAGTGCTTAAAATGTATAAGATATATCCAACACTGACTGACTACATTACAGTAACCATGAAACAGTGGCAGACCACTTTGCAATTAAGCCATGATAAAGGACAGATTATCCCAAGAATAAAAATTCAAAGGAGGATATTCCAAGGTGACTCTTTGTCACCGTTGCTATTCTGTCTTGCCATTAATTCATTAAGCTGTTTACTTAACAGCTTAGGCCATGGCTACAATTTGGCTTCTAGAAAACAACAAAGTCTAATGACTTCTCATCTTCTCTTTGTCGATGATTTAAAACTGTATAGCTAATCAGATGAGGAACTGAAAGCACAGCTGCAGGTTGTCAAAACTTTTTCAGATTATACTGGAATGTCCTTTGGTCTTGCTAAATGTGCAAAAGCAACCCTTAAAAAAGGAAAACTGCAGCACCAGGAAAACATCAGTTTGGGAACAAGAATGGGATATAAAAGAGCTTAAGCAAGAGGGGGTGTATAAATACTTGGGAATTGATGAAGGATCAGCAATAAAACATAAACAATGTGAATAAAGCTTAGTAAGGAGTATTTTAGAAGACTTAAATTAATCCTGAAAACAGCATTGATACCTAGGAACAAGATCCATGCCATAAATCAATTTGCTCTTCCTGCCCTAACTTATAGTTTTGGAATAATTGACTGGCCCCAAAAGTGTTGGATAAATTGGGTATTAAAACAAGAAGGATGCTTCATGCTCACCAAATGATTTATAAAAATCAGTGTATACCAAGATTATATATTCCCCGTTCCGCAGGAGGGATGGGCCTCCTTGAAATTGATTACATGTATAGATCTGCAATCGTGGGACTCTACACATATCCACTGAGCTCACAAGACCCAAATGTAGTGAAAGTTTTGAAACATGATGAGAATAAATCTAAGATGATATCTCTGCTTAATTTAGCAGAAGCATATCAACGTCAAGAAGGAATGGAAATCAAACCGGAAGTGGATAAAAACCAGGCAGCAACTGAATGTGCTAAAAAACAAAAGAAAGAATATAAGGTGAAGGACCAGATGAGAAGGCAAGAAGTGTGGAAAAAACATAAATGTAGACCAGATGAGGAGGCAAGAAATGTGGAAAAAACATAAATATAGTTGCAAGTATAGAAAAAGTCTGGAAGAGATTCATGTTGATCAAGAACAAATCAGGAATAGTACGGGATAAGTGTATTCACATCAGGAAATGAAAGGTTAATATTGGCAGCCCAAGATAGTGGGCTACATACATGCTGGTTTACAAAGTCCATTGAACATGTGGTAGAAACAGAAATATGTAGGTTTTGTAGAACCAAATTGGAAACAATCACACACCTTATTGCTGGTTGCGATGCATTAATGGCAAAGGGACTATATACTGAAAGGCATAATATTGTGGCAAGACTGTTACACTGGAGATTGTACAAACATTATGGTATTGAAGTGGGTGAAAAACACTGGAAACATGAACCACAGAAAATCATAGAAAATGATTAAGTTTATATCACATGGGATCACCCAATACCAACAGTCCAAAAGATAGATCCTAGAAAACCAGATATAGTAGTCCATGAAAAGAAGAAAAAAGTAGCATTGATTATTGAAATCGCCACACCTAGTGACTACAGTGTCTTGTGTACAGAGAGATACAAAGTCATAAAATGCCTTGATCTGCAAGCAGAAACAAGAGCCATGTGGAAGAAAGATACCCAGACAGTTTCAATAGTAGTAGGAGCAACTGGTCTTATAAAATAGAATTTACAATCGTATTTAGATATGTTACCAATTCATGTAACACACTGTATGAATTGCAGAAGGAGTCATTACTGGGCACATTGCGGGTGCTGCGAAGAGCACTTTTGGCTAACATCAAAGAGCGAAACAATACTAATTTCATGAAATTTAATCGTACTTTGACTTAGGAATGGGGTCCATTCCTGTCATGGTATTAGAAACCCAAAAGATTTGGAGAAATTAAAAACAGTTAAAGTACCTTTGAATACATTTGTAAGTAAATATATTTGAAAGCAAGCATTTGAAGTTTGATATTAGTTGTTAGTGAATGATAAAACAAATGAATATATATCATGTTTAGAGCTTCATTACTAAAGGCTTGACATACATGATATGAATATTTTGTCTATACAATTGAAAGTCTCATAGATAAAGCAAAAGAAGCAATACATTTTATACTTGACAGCAACAACATAGGAGGCTTTAAATTACAGTAATAAACCACTGAATATAAACAAATAATGAAATATTATTTAAATGTTGTAGAACTGTGCTTGTACTTTAATATAATCTTACAAAGAGGGAAAAGAAAGGTCTGAAAGTACATTGATCTTATGGTCGGACACACCATAAAACATTTTAAATTGTAGTGCGCAGTCTTTCATATTTTATACTGTTGATGAATTTCAAAACTATGCATAGATAAGGAACAGTAATAAGAAATGTAAGCATATCTTACACCTTAATGAATGCATAAAACTGGAGAATGTATACGTTAAATAACAAATTAAAATGTGAAATAATTGTTCTACTATTATATATTACCAATGCTTTAAAAGATACAGTTTCATCTTAATTTTACTTTTAATGACATCATATTTGATTGCAGTAGAATAGACTTTTTTTTTGTCAGATATTGGATAAATGTGTTTGCTTGGATGGTTAGAATATTCAAGCAAGGAGTGTTAGACTCCATGGGGGTAAAAAGGATTTTAAAAACAAATGTTAAATGATAATTATATTTTTCCGTTTTTAACGATTGTCTACAATAGTAGCTATTTTATGTCTAATCAAACCTTAAAAAGTTAATGTTTACGTAATGATTATTAACCAGTTCTTTACTAATAGAGTGTCATTATCTATGAGAAGTACATGTATATGTTTGATCAGTAAGACAAATGGCATTTATTAAATGTATTTCCATAAATGTCATTGGATTAAAAAAATGGATGCAAAAGGGGTAGCTTAAACAGATATTTGAAGTTGTTTAATTCTCAAGTTATTTTTTACAGGAAACACACAGATTAACAGAAGACATAGGCTAAATACTAAAAACTACACTATATTATCTAGTTCACAATATAATCAAAAAAGGGGGGGTTGCTATACTATTTAGAAATTCACTGCTTATGCCTATAGTTGTAGAAACATTTCAAGATGATAAGGGTATGCCTTGTACTGTAACTATAAAGTATAATAAGAAGATAGTAACTCTTATTAACTTGTATTGGATTCCTGGAATAGGAATTAAAACAGTTTACCAACACCTAGAACAAGTCATTCAAAACTCGAAAGGCAGTATCATTCTAGCAGGAGACTTTAATTGTATATTGTCACCAACTGATACTAACACAGTAGGTAAAAGGAGAATACAGACATCTGCAAAGGCATTGTTAAAATTTACTGAATTGTTTCATTTTACTGACATAAATGAATTTATAGAACCAAATTCATTATTTTTACCCATTATTCCCATAGACATGGAATGCAATCCAGAATTGACAGAGTTTATGTCTCTAATGACCTGACTGATACACCAGACAAAGTCAAAACAGTAACGTGTCCAGTTTCAGATCACAGTGTAATTACCCTTGAGCTGTTTTTGAAATCTAATATTAATGCTAAAATCAGAATATTACTAGTATACCTATATATATATATATATATATATATATATATATATATATATACCTATATATATATATATATATATATATATATATATATATATATATATATATATATATATATATATATATATATATATATATATATATATATGTATATATATATATATATATATATATATATATATATATATATATAAATAACTTGTTTAAAAGAATTTAAGAACTTTTTTTATTAAAGAAGTCCTTTCCCTTACAGAAATTAATAATATAGATGATACTTCAGAAATTTATTTATGGGATACACTAGAAGCTTATTTTTAGGTAGAGTCACTGATTGGTTGGCAAATAAAAAAACAATGGGACAAAGAATTACATGAAATACAAGACAATCTTGATAAGTTACAGTTAAAAAGCAGACAAATAAAAATAATAAAAATACAGAAAAGATTAGTAAGCTAAGCAACAACTACTTGGAAATCTTAAACCATAAAACTAAAATCAACCTTTGATTAACTTCTCTATTAACCCAAAATCTATGTACAATTTAGCCACAAAAACAGAATTACTCAGTAAGTTTAATCACATAAAAGAAGTCTACTCACATAGGAAGAAAAGAAAAGTAACAGAAATAGAAGATATTCTAAAGGAATTCAGAGATTATTATAATAAAATCAATCAAAATAATGTATTAATAGATTCAGAAGAAATAATTAAAATATTTGTTAAAAAATATGAAGACTAAGCTAGCTGATGACCAAATGAAATTAACTGACAAACTGATCTCTATACCTCAATTTCAAACTCAGATTTCTAAACTGAAACCTAATAAAGCACCAGGTAATGATGGGATTATATTTGAACTTTATAAGCTGTTACACAAGGAAGCTGTAGAAGTACTACACACGGGTTTTTCTATAGTCATGGACCTAGCTAACGTTCCTCCTTCCTCGAAATATACCGTTATCTCTCCAATTTTAAAAACTGACAAAGATCCTACTGAATGCTCTTCATACAATCCAATTTTACTTTGAAATGTAGATTATAAATTGTTCATGACAATTCATGCTAATACATCAAAATATATTCTACCCTTCATGATTGATGATCAAACTGGCTTTATCTTAAACAGAAATACTTATAGTAATATTAAAAGAATAATCACAATAATTGACTATGCAAATACAACAAAAGAGAACTTAACATTAATGAGTCTTAATATTAATAATGCTTTTGACTCAGTAAACTAGAAATATCTGTTGCTGGTTTTAGAAGAATATAATTTCTCAAATAACTTCACACATGTTGTTAATATTCTTTATAATGATTGTATTGCATATGTTAAATAGGTACATTTACTTCTGATTTTATACAAATTTTGAAGGGAACCAAACAAGAATGTCTTCTTTCGCCTCTGCTTTTTACCCTAATTATGGAACAATTTGCTAATTTTTTTTCAGATCAAGTATAGATATAACAGGTATTAACATAAATGAGAATTTAAACTCTATAATTCAACTGTTTGCTGATGTTATCCTACTGACATCAAATGACAATGATAATTCTTTATGTGCAGGTTTTGTAGCAATGGTTGTATTTCAAAGAAAATCTGGTTTAACATTTAACAATAACAAAACAAAATTCTTACCTATAAATACAGATAAGAATAGAACCAAAAATAAATTCCTTAAATATATTGTCAAAGAGAAGAAAATTAATTATTTAGGAATAATTATAACAGATAACATTAACGATGCAATAAATTACAATTATACTACCAGTATAAACAAAATAAAGAATCTAATAGACAAATGAAATAACATTTTCTTTATGGTGGAAGAGAGGCTTGTTATAATCAAAATGATTATCTTACCAAACATCTTATAAATATTATACAATCATTAGCATTACCTCCAACAAAAAGATTTATTAAAGAATTTAACACTTTAATTTTGAGATTTCAAGGCACCCCAATAAACCAAGAATTGCTTTAAACCATCAAATGAGAGACTGGGCAGCAGGAGGGGTAGGGCTACCAAACCCAGAATTATATTCATTGTCATCAGTTATAAAAACAATATATCTTTTGATTAAGAACATGTACACATCTGGGTGGAAAGAATTTTAGGAAACCTTTTATAAACTCTAAACATAATACATATTCTAATAATTATCTCATCTGAAGGAAAAAGTCAACAAACAAGTGACTCCTATTTCACTTCTACTATATTAAACATGTTCAACATTTTTATATATATAGAAAATGAAATATAAAGTTCCTATCAAACAAAGCTAAAGCCTCTATCTCTCTCTCTGTCTGTTATGCCTATCTCCTACAAAGCCTATTGTACAGCTCTCAGATCCTCACCAACCTCCAAACCTCTAGTCTGAGAACCTACCTATAACAAAGTGGCCAGATTTGCTGCAAAGCAAAGCTGTAGATCTCATCACTGCCTCTCATTAAAACAAATACACTGCCTAGAAGTACCCCACCAGCTACTCCTCTCCCAGCTTCAGATTATCCACACTATCTTGTAATAACCATCTCTTTGTCCCAATTTTTCTCCTCTAATCTCTTTCTATACTCCCTCTAGGACTCTCCAAAGCTCAAACCAAGACTTACTACAAATCTATAAACCCAAGAGCAAAATTGGTCAAAACCTCTACAACTACTTCCTTAACATTTCTTGGAATAAACTCCCATTGGAAATTCAATCTCTTAAACAACAAAAAGAATTAAAATTAGCCACAGATAAAAAGTAAATGGTCATGCCAGTGTACTCGCCCTCCATAAACTGTCTTCCTCTCCTACATTGTTTACAGTTTTTGTCCCTCTTTTGTTTTATTTCTGCTATGTATAAGCTCAGCTCTCTTAGGCATCTTATGTAGATAATTACCTGTTCAATCAATCTTAAAAAAATATATATTTTGTCAAATATACTACCTAAATGATCTTCACCAACTGTAACTACCTTGCTGTACTTAGAAACTTAGCATACTGTTTCAGCATATATCTCAAGTTAAATGTCAACTTAAACTAACTGTAAATAATGTATGTGTTTTACTGTTCCAACTTGAAAATGTCAATATGTTTGTTTATAATACTACTTATCATTTTATTGTAAATTTGTAGAGCTTTTCTTCCCTGCCCTCCACTGAAAAAGGGCTATCAGCTTAGCTGGACAATCCTGGTCAACAAATATAGAATAAATAAATAATAAAATAAATAAACCTGGCATATAAAGCATGGCCCTTCCTTATATTTCCTATGGTGTATACCGAAAATAACATCTCCACCTCAAAGTTAGAAGCAATGATTACATTTAAAGAGTAAAATCTGCTATATTGACTTTAATTAATGAAAGATGAAAAGCTACATTCTGTTGATTATATTAAGAACAAATATTTAAATAAAGACATGTGGCTAGATGTACAGTCTTGCAGACAACATGTAGAAGGAGAAATTAAGCTAATGCAACCAAGGATAAGAGATCATATCCCAAAATTAATTGAATATCTAATATTCTTAATGCAACAAAACACATTGGGACAGGGTCTCTTATTCAAATTATATTTAATTGTGAGGAGAGAAACAAAAAGTGGCAATGATAATTATTCAAACTTTTTTACACAATATAATAATAGACCTTTGAGTGAATAAGATAAAAAAATAATTGTAATATCTTCTAAACATACAACTTTATCTCTTAGATGGAATCTCTTTACTTGGAAATTTTTGCATAGATCTTTCTTCACACCACATAAAACTGAATTAATGTTCAAGCAGAAAGAAGTTCGTTGGTATGTAAACAAGAAAAAGTGGTTTGGCAGCACATGTTTTTGACTGTACTGTCTTAACACCTTATCTGGAATAACATTAATTTCTTTTTACAAGCGTTTTTCAGAGATACATTTACTTTATGTGAATCACTAATCCTTTTTAACAATCCTATTCCTATATATGTTAAAAAATGAAATATCACATTTTGTGATCGATACTATCTATAGCAAGAAAGGTTATAACTCAAAATTGGAAGAATGAATCTACACCCTCCTTCAAAGAATTTATAAATATTGCAGCTGAAGTCTGTCACCTGGAAATCATTACAAATACGTCAAGAACAACCAGGATTACCTCTTGCTACAATGCATGGACAAAACTTAGAGGTCTGCTTGAGAAGCAAAAATAACTGCATTTTAGATTTACTGTTGTTGTTGTGTCTTTCGGCTTTTTCCCGTTTAGGGGTCACCACAGCGGAAATCCGGTCCGCTAATGATTGGCAGTAGATTTTTACGTGCCGAGTTGCCAGCCCTGATACACAACTTTCAATGAAGGTACGCCCATTCATGCATGTCTCCACACAGAAGATGCTCTAGCTGATAATCGAACAGGACAACGTCTTACTGTAAGGTGACAATGCTACCGCAGCACCACCACCGCAGTGTATATAATAACTTGAATGATAGTTAATGGACACTCCTGTAAATAGTTGTTTTTTCTTTTGTGTGTGAGGTTTGGTTAAAATTTTTTCATTTATTATATCACAAATCTCTCACTGTAATAATTGTTTGGATTATTTTATAAATTGAAAATCCAATAAAAAAACTTGTGAGGAAAAATGTCAGGAATTCTATGATATGAAAAAACTGTTTTCAACAATATAATTATCATACATGAAAATGTGCCTCATAATCTGATGACATCTGGGTACTTTGAATAATAAAGCAAATAAGATAATGACTGTCCTTGTAACTGAAATATTATGCCACACCATTTCTTTGCACTGCACACTGCATAACTGGACTTATTTCATTTTTATCAGCATTTTCTGATGTACCTATTTTGCCACATTTGCTCTGCTTCATATGACTAGTTCTTGTAATAAAGAAATTTAATCCTTGGAAGTATGTTACATTTTTATGAGTAATGAAACATTTTACTTTTCATCTGACCATCCTGGTTATGCCACACTTATTAAAATATGCGGCCTCATATCTTGTTCATTTATGTATATTGATCTATCTACATATTTTAGAAAAATATCAAATGAGTCTTTGGAGCTCATATTTTTGTAACCATTTCACTTTTCATGACTAAAGAGTACTGTACACTGCTTGCTTTGTATTATGCATTATATTCTATGACTCTTGTCTCACAATTCTGTCCATTAATGCTTTGTGATCTTGCAAAGTAACTTTGCCATTCATTTGAGAGTCACTGTTTCTGTGAGCTGTTTAATTATTTTCATTGACTACATAACAATTGCCAGTGCTTCTTGACTACATCTGCACACTGTGAACTATATACATAAGCTAATGTACCACATTTCTGGTGTTGTACTGACATAGCTTGAAACACTGAATCGTGCCTTTCATGTTTATATGAAAAACATTTTCTTACTCAGTGGTTTCCATTTATGACCAGAATAAATCAGTGGTGAAGCACTGGATTGTTAGTAACAGCTCTTCTTGTCCTATTCTTAAACCAAATTCTTAGATAGCATATTACATTCTGGACTGTGATGAAGCTTAACCGTGGCACACTTCCTTTAAGCTGTCAAATTCACAGTCTAATGATTTTTATAGTGACAACCCTGCTTGTGAGTCCAAACACATCATTTACATTGACAAACCTAACAGAGTAGTAGATTTTTTTGACCTAAATAGAAATGTGTTTAAATCAGCAACTGGGGAGTCAATACCTCTATTTTTGTCAGACATTTGCAAAACATTTTCAGCCCTTGTCCCTGTCTGTCTTTTATTGCAAATGCAAGAAAATGGTTAAACAATCCATATTTTCTGCATCATCCACTGTACATAGGATGTTGTTTATTATGTTGCTTACACCCTTGTCTTGAACAAGGTGACTAAAACTGTAGTGAATTCTTTGGTTTTTAAATGTTTAATCATGCTCAAAAAAAGACTTTTGTGGCCATATTTCTTTTTCATATTATACTGCATCTTGACACAATTATTAGTATTAATTCTACTTTACTATTTTTGTATTTCATTTTCATTTTACAACTATCCAGATCCTCAGCTAGTTGTTTCCATTGCGTACTAATTAATTCCACTGTTCTGTACATATTTGCAGCTTTGTCTAAGCCTACATACCCAATGTTTGGAAACCATATATTACTCAAAACTTCACAAATGGAATCTGAGTTTAACAGATTGTAGATGACACCTCAGGAGATTTTACTAGGATATTAAAAAAGTGCCAAATAAAATTATAGGATTTGTCCATATGTTTTCTTGCCATGCCATATACTCATACATAAAACTCCTGCAAATCTCCTACCTTCTCAAACACACATAAATATCATTAAGACTTATGTAACTGCACCCTATGCATTTGCATAAACCCTGTATTACAACATGAACTAGTTTGTATCCACATTTCTTACTTTTGAAATTGTCAAAAAAGGAAAAACAATAGATTTGCTACAGTCGATTAACTGCTGTCCAGATTATCATTTAATTTCCTACATTACTAAACCTGGACAAACAGTAGTAAAGAAAAATTTTAATGAATGCAAGTTTCTAGATATATAAAAGTTTTATTTTTATTTCCCTAATGAAGCCTGCACACATAGTGTACAACAGTGTGAATAAATCAGTGTCAAGTATAGTGGCACATCTTGCAGGAAATGCTGGTCATTTTTAGCTGACCAGATACCTCTAATAGTATAATATCTGATGGTTGCCCATACTTGCTCTGGATATAGTCAAAGAGTAGAAGCAACTCTTATAAAGCCTGCTGATCCATGATGCAAACACACCAGGGCCTGTTCTTCAGACATCCCTAAGGTGTCTGACATGATAAGCCTCCTGCTGGTTCATCCTGTGCTGCAAATTAAGTAATAGATATGGAAATCCAATGTATGGTCAACAACATACTTAGCAAAAAGGGAAAACAGGGTAGATACATTGCAAGCTCCTTCCAGTCCTTCCTTTGGAGTTCCTGGTCTTTTTAACACTCACACAAAGAAGGTAAAGGTATACCAGAGATATAAAATATGTTCAATGTACTGATGAACTTAAAATTATCTGTTACTTAGATTTCTAAAACTCCTTACAAAATGCAGTTGTACTGTGTTACATATTTTGTAAGAATGTGTGTCTATTTTTGTGGGCTACTGTCGGCAGAAAAAAAAAAAGAAAGAAAGAAAGAAGATTTCCTTAGTATCATGCATGATACAAGAACGCAGCCCGGGTAAGGATTATACAGTTATAGTTGCAGAAAACAAAGCAAAATAGATAGAAACAACCACTACAGATCCAAGGAAATAAATGTATTCACCTCTAGCATCTCAGCAAAAATGCCTTCGAGGAGTAAAAACAATCTCAGAAAAACATCTATAAATATACCCGTCAATCAAACAATTAAACAATTAAGCAATCACTAGGTATTTAAAACAATTATCACATATTAAATCATGTATTTCCAGTTACATCCACTGTTATCCCTGCTGTACCAATGTGTCATATTTTAGAATATACAAAGTTTCCTTATACAATAATTTATCTTTAAAATCACCATGTTCCCAATCTCCAAATGTATTTGTTCCAATATGCAACATTTTAAAAAAGATGGATCACAATGGTCAAATGTTTGAAAATTAATGCCTAAGTGACTTTCATTTCTAGCATTTTTAATGTCCCAAAACTGTATAAACAATGCTGGCAAGCACTGCAAGACAGGAAAACACAGACTGGTTAACTATTAAAGGAAGTCAGTCACTATAAAAAACAACGCAGCAGATATCAAACCTGTAGATGACTAAGGGTCAAATCTGTACTCAGAAAGGCCTTCTTCTACCCTTCTGAGGGTTTTCAGCAGGCTAAAATTAGAGTATTTAACAGAGCAGCTTGGGGTTTATAATGTTGTGTAACCACAGGAAAAGGATGCCAACAAATTACCTTATGCAGTTAAAGTTATTTAACAGTGGAATGGAATACATTTAGTTGTAGGCCTCAGACTAAGAAGCTTATGGAGTAAAGGTGAGTTGTGTGAATGGGATACAGGTTGGAGGAGCATATAAGAGAAAAAAGAATTTTGAAATGAAACGTTCATGCTCCAGATCTTCCTATGCCTACATCTGTATATTATTATGCCATTCTACAGGGACCACCACAGAGGTTCTAACCTCAGCTGGTGCTCATCATGTTCACTGTTACTGAGTCTGAAAGATGTGTAGACAAATGCCATCTTAATGTTAAAACGCAAATCCACAGCTATTTCTCCCATGACAGAATGCAGTGCTTAACAATGCTAAATATTCCAGAAAAGTAAGGTATAGCAACCTGTAATTCAATCATCTTGATTTCAAGTTATAATACGGTGCAGTTCAAACATTATTTCATCACAGACAGTTAACTTATTTTTTTTATTCACACTGAGCTCCATGGTGGTTTAAGGTCTATCTTATGATAAAATTTCTATTTAAAAATTATATCAGGATATATAGTATGACAGCATTAGGCAGATGACTCCTGACATACTGAAATGCTTAATTATAAGTACACACACACAAAATAAAATATAATTGTACTACACCATTAAAAGAATAAAATGTCAGTCTTTGCAGTGAATAGTGCATATATAACATATATTTTGATGGATGTAATTGTGTAGCAGTAAATTATGTTATAAACACAAATAAAAGAGGAATTATACAAATGATACTTGAAACATTGCTGCAGTATGGCTAGTTGGGAAAACCCTAATGCTACATTGTATATATAAGTAAAGCTTAAACTTTTATTAAAATGATTAAGGCAATGTATAAAATAAAAAGATTGTTAAGAATTACATGTGCTTGGTAGAGTAATTTTTACACTAAAAATAATAATAATAAACTCATGAACTTGGCTCCTTCTTGACCTTGACTTGTGATTTATGCTTGCTGATCTTCAAATCAAGTACATGGTCCAAATGAGCTTCGTAAGAGCAAAAAGAGATGACAGACAGGGCATATCCACAGTATACAGTGCCAAAGAAAAAAATGTTTTATGTGCATGGGTAACAGACAGCTGCATGACATGATTCACATTACACTGTCAAAACAAGATAATAAAATGTAAAATTTGTAATTTCTTCAAATTTATACAATAAAGCCTCATTCTTATGTAAGTATGTGACCATTGTACAATGAGCATATATTAATGCTAAAAGTTATTCTTGAGCGACTAGACTATGCATTGATATATGTTTGATCATCTTTTGTAACACATTTTATGAGGGACACAAGAAAACATGAGAAAAAACAGAAATCTACAAAATTCTAAACAGCTGATAAGAATGCTTACCAGTAATGTGATAATCATACATGTGAACTGTAAACAGGTTTGCAGAAAATCTCTGACATTTTTGCTCTGTTCCTCATATTTTTTTAATTGCATAAGGATTTCTCTTCTCATGAAAGCCAAATATTAACACTTTCATTTTTATTTTTTAATAAAACAGCCAGAATGTAACCCAGCAACAAAGACAAAATAAATAAATAAATGCATAAAATAAATAAGTACATACATAAATAAAAAAGACTATTGAGTCACTGTTTTTCCCATCCTACTCCTTGTACTAAACTGTTGAATTGTACTAGCATATGGACATGTTTGCCATATACATGAACATTACATAGTTATAAAGACAGAAGGAAAAAAACATATTTAAGTTCCCTTACGCAACTACATTATTTAAAAAAGCCAAGTAATTGATTTTTTTAAATAATGTTATTACATAATGGCAATAATCTGCTCAAGGGTTTATTTATCACAGGCTTTACCCACAGTTGGCTTTGTTTGATAACTTGGGGTTCAGTCTCATGATCAAACCACATCAACAGTGGGTAAATCCTATGATGGTAGATTATTGCTAAAATATATGAACAGGAAACATAATATAATATTTTGTGACATAACAGACACATGAATAGCATGTGATTAGAAATAGTAGAACAAGGGTATACAGAGTAGATAGGAATTTACAGAAACAGTCACAATATCAAACATAGTACAAAAAAGTAAAAACTTATCAAATAATGAATCAGTCAAAAAGATAAATTAAATATTACATATCACTGACAAAACTTAAAAATGCTGGCTATGAAGTCAGATGCTAAAACTTCTATAAGCACTTTGAAATAAGTAATTTTCCCAAGCCATTTATTTCTGTTTTTTTTTAAACACCTTTACTGAATTATCACTTGAGACATAATGCAAACTTATATATATATATATATATATATATATATATATATATATATATATAATCAAACCATATTAACAAGTTCACATTTACAAACATTATACATCAGATATATTATTCTTCAAAACATAATCAATATAACATTATATAAATGTTTCAATCCCTGCCTTCTCTTAAACCTCATTCCTTCTCCAAAACATTTTCTGCATGCATTATTATCCTAATTTCCACTTGTTCTATGTAATCTACTCCTACCCTATTCTAAAGACCGCACTCCTGTTGTTTTATCCCTGTTGCAACATTCAGTACTTAAAGTAAGGTTAGTTTAGGCTTTGATTTACATTTTCTAGTAATTGCAGCTACCAGAATTAAACTTAATGCCTTAGTATGTCTAGCCAATACAGATCATGTATCCCAGCTCAAAACCATAATTTCCTTAGTTACACTCATTTGCTTGCCCAGTATTCATGACTGACTATTCTGCAGGGAATTTTTAAAGTCTACCAACTCATTACACACTGAGAATATATGCTCCAAGTTACCTTTTTCTTCCACATTGCACTTCCAAATGTTGCCATCTACCTGAGGAAAAATACTTTGGAGTCTGCCTGGGGTATAAAATTACCTATGCAAAGGCTTTCAGGCAAAAATCCTAAATCTTCTAGATCGTGTTGCATAATTGGGAGCTATACATATGTCCACCCATTCTGTCTTTGTAAATTGCTTATCTTATCTATCTATCCAATCTAGTCTGAACTTCTCTCATTGATTCCTTCGGTTGCTTTGCAATATTTTATATACCCTACTAATTACACCTTTTTAATAGCAGTTTCTGTTCTAGATTAAACTAAAAAATTAACAAGTGCAGGTTTTTAATTTAGGATTCCCATATCCATTTCTTTTTGCCTATAATTTGATATTAATCAATGATAGAGAAGGCAATCTCTAGCATGCAGTCCAAATGTCTCATTGACCTTTTCCTATTCTGGTATCTTTCCCTCTCTAATTATTTGTTCCCAATACTTTGGATCCTTTGCCATCTTCGTCTAGTACATTTCAACCTCCTCTTAACTATTTTCTATTCCTGGAATTGCTGTCATTCCTATCAGCAGAATTTCCTTTCTCCTTTCCCATGATGGCTTACTTCTTAGAATACTTTCTGCTACTTTGAGTATAATAATCTGAATGACTGTTGTTATTCTCCTTAAGGATCTGCATCCAAAATCCTCTCTTTCCTTATTTCTTGAATACTACCCTGCTTCATTATCATCATACCTTTCCACTTTGAATTGCAACTTTCTGCTTTTGTTATGTATAAGAGCATAAACTGTGTAGCTCTAAAGTATCTCTTCAAAATCATGTACTCCTAAACCTCCTTGTCCTATTGGAGGGTTCACCTTATCCCACATGACTTTTGCCCTCTTCCTGTCCTTCAGCTCTTTATTAATTATTATCCACAACTTCTCTTCTAGTTGATAAATATATGCCTGACCTGTGTATAAAGCAAAATGGACTAAACACATTTTTACTGTTTGTATCTTACTATCCATAGCCATAGGAAAGAGCTTCCATTTTCTCAGGATTTTGTACGCTGTTTTGTTTACGTCTCTTCCCACATATCATTAGTTGCCATTACAGCATCCTTTTTTCTCCCATACTCTTAAATACTTCATTTTATCATGTCTCCATAAATATGGGTATCACTGAACCAATTCATGCAATGGTACATAACTTACAAATATAATTCATGCAAGGGTACATAAATTACAGCTATAGCCTTTTGTTTTATTTTCATTCATTTTATATACTGAAACAAAAACAGAACTGTCTCAGAATGTTCCACAATACTCAAATATCCTTTTCTGGCTTCATCAGGTACAAAATATCATCATCTGCAAATAAAGCTAACTTTTCTTGGATATCATACCAATTATATGCATGAATTTCAGAGTCCCTTATTTTCATTGCCAATGGTTTTAAATATAACACCCTTGCCCGGTTCTTCATTTCAGACACAACGCATCAGAGAGAAACACACTCACTTTGATTTTTGTCTCTGGTTATCCATATATTCTACTAAGTAATCTTATTATTTCATCAGGAAATCCAAATGCTTCCATTACCCTACTAATAAAATCTAAGCTTACCCTGTTAAATGCTTTCTCTGTGTCACTATCCACCAACAGCAGCAGTATGTTCTTGCATTCTGCTTCCCTCTGGATCATCATTGTTCTATCAGTGTTGTTAAATGTTTTCCTAATCTTCACAAAACACATTGATATATATCTATCAGTTAAGGCAACACATTTTATCATTTTTTGCCATTATGGATATAAACACTTTAAAAAATTGCGTTGGCTTATGTAAAGCTGGATCTGATGGGAATTTATGTATTACAGCCACCACAGTTTTTTTTTCCCATAATGTTGGTGCTTTCCCTCCTTTTAAAATACTGTTATACAAAACCTTCCAGATCTTTTTCACTGTCTTCCATCCAACCTTCTAAACTTCCACAAGAATATCATCTATTCCTGGAGACTTTCCTGCCGATTGGTTATATATATCATCATTTTTATCTCATCTCCTCCCATCTTAACTGTTAGTTGTTGAGCCTCATCTGCCTCTAACCTTTGTATTCCTAAGTTTTCCATTAATATTTCCTTTTTTGCCTTTTCTTGATTTCCCCACTTCTGTTACCTATACAAATTTTCAAAAATATTCTGAGGCATCTCTCATACCTCTACAGGGCCTCTGGTTATTTTTCTTGTTATAGGCCAAGTCTGGCAGCAGCACTTCTACTTTCTGTTCCCTAAGTCATTCTGCCAAAAGGTTTTGTGTTCTGGAGTTAATATAAGGAACAGTTGTTTAACAGCAATCTTTATAAAATCATGTACATTATCCAAGTATTCCCTTTCTCTTTAGCAGTCGGCAGTTGTGCCTCTTCTTGTTTGTGAATTTTTTCTTATTCTGTGATACTTCATCCTTTGTCAGCCCCTCTAAATAATTCTTGCTATTTCTTAATCATATTTAAAACTCCACTTTCCTTTTATCATGCTACCTAGCTATGACATCTGAACTACTTCCTATCTTCCCTAATAATTTCAAAATAATTTCCACAACCTATTCCATAAATTCTTATATTTTTAACAGATAGGTGTGGAAGTGCCATTGTCTCATCTTTACTTCATTACCTTGCATTTTTATTTTAGTAATTATTGGTATATTACCTGCTTGAATCAGACACCCTTGGAAACAAGGGTTGAAATTGGCTAGGCATGTAAGGGCCCTGGGGCCATTAACCTAGTAATGTCCTATAATCCTATGGTCCTATGAAATAGTTATTGGATGTGTGTCAAAGTACTCAATTAAATGCACTTGTTCTTGACAAGTATAATGTCTGTCTGGCCTAGCCCATTTATTACACCTGGGGAAATAATATGTAAATTCACTCCAAGTTCCTGCTACTGAATTAATGTATTCTGTACCAAATATTTTCATAAATTTCTTCAGACCTTATTTTGTTGTATTTTTTTCTTTCTAGGTCCCCTGATATATCCTCATTGTTGCAACTCAAATTCCAGTCCCACCTATAAGTAATATTCCTTGCTGAAAGCTGATTATTTCTCCCATATTTTTTTTAAATAATAATAGTTTTCAGTGGAATATGTATACATGCCAGTATAATCTTCATCCCTTGTCAGTATTCCCTTACTACCACAAATCTGCCATTATTTTTTTTTTCTTCAATCACTATTGGATCTCCTCTAGCAATTAATATAAGTACTCATCTTTTCCTTTGCCCCTTATATTCTGCTGAATATCCATCCTAAAATCTTTTCGTTATCAAATTCACATGCTCCATTCTTTCCAAATGCGTCTCCTGTAACATTACTCTTTGCACTCTACATTTCTTAAAATAATGAAATATTCTTTCCTTTTGTCTACACCTGTTAGACCATTCACATTCCTTGATAATGTGGAAACTGCTGTCATTATAATAAGAAGTCATTATTCCCACCTATTATATGTGACAGCTTTTTAAAATATATATTTCCAGTTGTTTGATACATGCACCCACTAAAGATTAGCAGGTTGATCCATTATACAGTTCTTTTTGTTATCATCAGCATTGGAAACTATGTCACATTTTACAAGGCTTTTTGTTTTAATGAAAACCCTCAACCAGAAAACCAAACACACCCCCATAACCTGTTAGCCTAATACAAACACACAAAATTGTGCACATCTTCAAATAAAGATGTTGAAGCTTCCTAATAGGAATAATTGTCCCAAACAGACAGCTGCAAACACAGGCCTTAACTAATTGGTGTATGTTTTTGATTCATCTTTATTCCCTCCCAGATGCAAAAAACAACATGCATGCTTTCAGAAAACATTAAGTTTTAGCCATGACAAAACCAGTGTTCTGGCATTTTATTGCCCTATTATCAACTTGTCTCCATGGAAACATAAGACAAAAAAATGTAGTCCTCAGCTGCAAGCTTCTAAAGACACTGCTGAAATAATTATTGCTAGAGAAAAAAACTTTTTATTATATTCAGTGTTCTCTAGATTAAGCCAAGGGTCTTAATCAAGACATTCACCTATGCAAAAGTAAAAGAAAACATATCAGCTCTGCAAATACTATGATATGTGTGCATTTGCACTCCATCCTCCAACTCAGCAACCCAAGATTACAGCCTGTTAACTTAAACATGCTTTTATCTAGGCTTTTTTTGCATTGTACTGTCTACATTTTAAATACTAAAACAGAAGAAAAAAAGAGAAAAAAAGGCTTCTGTTTACTTTAGTATCGTTGTCACATACAAGAACTACTAAAAAGGCTTTACTATATAACATGTCATTTATATCATGAAAAGTTCCATAGAAGTACCGCTAAAAAACAGAAATTGTTTTACTTACAGTTCACTTTTTCCTTTCACTTCCCCTTCCCTCCATGTCCTTCCAAACATTAATGACATGAACTGAGGCAAATGCCTTTCATTTCCCCACAAGATTTACAAAGTCAGTAAAAGTCCACTTTTTCACTTTTTCTTATATAGCCATATTTCAGAAATGTGAATGAACTTTGCAGTCTCACATTTATTTACTAATTTCCATATTGCTGGTCTTCTTCATGTTAATCTCCATCTCCCAACTCCATGTTGGGCGGCACAGTGGTGCAGTGGTTAACATTGTCACCTCACAGCAAGAGGTTCTCCAGTTCAATTCTCGGCTGGAGTGCCTTCTGTGTGGAGTTTGCATGTTCTCCATGTGTTCGTGTGGGTGTACTCCGGTTTCCTCCCACATTCCAAAGACATGCATCTGGAGCATTTCTCCCCGGGCCTCCGCTGAAAACAGGCTCTGTGGAACCTAGTCGGACTTTCCCGGTCAACAAATGATAAATAAAATAAATAAATAAATATGTTCAAGTCCGAGGTAATCCCAATTATTCTAGGCAACTCAGGTGCTTTTCTCTCTCTCTGAAAAATTTTTCTTTGGAACATGGAAAATATTTCAAAGGCAAAGTCTTTCCATATGCTTTATTATCAGAAGAATGAGAAGCAGTGTTCCCTCCAATTTGATGGTTCACTTTTTGTTGGACAAGCTTTTATATTTCATCCTTAGTCTGTTCTGCATCAAAAAACAACTTTGATCCTCCAGGAAAAAAATATTCTGAAGACATCTGGTTACAAAAGCTTAAATTTCACACCTGCCTTTTAATATTCCCCGATTGCTAGAATAAATTTGTTTCTCTTCTGTCTGGTGTACAGTGAATTATCATTTTCTTCAAATACTCTGCTGTATCTATCTTTTAATACTTTGCCTTTTTGCTACAGTTTTAGCAAGATCAAGTCTTTCTCTTGGTAGGTTTGCATCCTTACTCATACATGTCTTGTCTGCTTTCTCATGGCTAGATTTAGAGTATACAAACTGTGTAACCTTTCAATTTATAGTTTCTGCTGTGAAACACTAGCCCAGTTGCGTATTTGTGCCTTCATAAAATTAATACAGTCTGTTCCTTCTAGTTTCTCTGGTACAGTAGAAAATCTCAGATTTTCTGAACATGCTGTTTTCTAATTCTACTATTTTTTGAAACATTTCTTCTTGAACATGCTCATACTCAGACAGCATGTTCTTCATTTTGATCTCTGATTTTTGCAGTTTTATCAGTTCATCTTAATATCTGTTCATAGGTTCATAAATAAGTACTAGGGCATCTGCTGTTGTGATCCATTTTAAGCCTAGCAAATTTCTCTTTTTGTGCTTAAAATAATTTATCCCATTTGGTTATACATAGCAATTGCCCATCCGTATTCAATAATTATATATTAACCCATATGAGGATAACTGGGATCATACCATAGATAACCTGATGGGACCCATGCATGGGATAAAGCATTTATGTGCTACATCTGTCCATTATTGGTACATAGGGCAATCCTGGGGTACATTTTCTGTTTCCAATCCATAGTTCTAAGTTGTATTTAAAAATGGACAGGGGTGAGCTTTGTTTTAAGTGGATGGAGAGTCTGTTCTGCAGCAGCTATATCTGTTCTATTGATGTTGCAGAAGAGGTTTAGATACCTAAACTGAGGATTTCTGATACCATTTGACTTGCTGATGTACAGTAAATTCATCAGTAATAGGACAGTGGATGCCTTGTATGCCAGACACAACTCACCTCTTAGCAGTCTGTGGGATACTGAGTGTAGTGACAGGGCTGTGAGTTGGTGCATGTAGGACACGTTGTCATGCTGTTTAAAGCTTTTTCCATTTTTTACAGTTTCTTATTTGAATTGATATACTCTTTCAGTTATTTGTTTACTTTAATCAGCTTTGAGAACACTTGACTTATTTTTTCCTCAAGATTACTGGAAACCATGTCTTGCACAAAAGCTGGAACTTGAACTGCTTTTTGCTAAACAGCTGCAGAATTCTTCCCAGTCATTGTTTTCTCTTCATTTTTCCTAGTTGATTTTCTTTCAGGCAATGTTAGTTTCTTCTTTGTTGGCATCCAGGCAGTGTACTTACTAGCCAGTAAATTAATCTACTAAAAGTGATAGCCACTGGTCCTTGTTTTTCGGGTTTTTTTCCACACTGTGAGAGCCGAAGTTAAAATGTTGATCAATGTGCAGCCATTTTGGAAAAACCCTTTCTGTGGCATTTCTAATTGTATTTACAATAAGGCTCTTCCAGTGCTACTGCTGAAGTATTTTTAATGACATTTGATAGTGTGCAATACAGTCAATGAGCAAAGTAAATGGAAGCTGAATTTGTCAACACTAAGAAAAATAAACAGGATGGTGAGCCTAACTGTCTAACTTACATTTATAGCTACTGGATGAAACATTGCATAGCAATATATTTCTAATAGACAATAGTAGTAACATATGGTTTGTATGGACCGCTAGCACGGTAGGCATGTATCATGTTCTGTGTCTGTCACAAATACACTTACAATAATGTAGACTAGAAACATTCTGCAGTTGTGGCTTTTACATGTATCATTGACAATGACCTGCTTCTGTCATCCTGTGCTATGGGTTACTATGTTCATAGTTCTTGATTATGTAAATGCACACCTGACTGATTGTAGAGAAAATGTGTGAGGAACAAAGGGAATTGCATATATGTTTATGAGAATAAGCTGGCAAGCAGCATTAGCAGCCAAGTACAAGTGGGTCTGTATCATAATATATATAATTCTAATGACCATTTATTATCTACACATTTATTTAAAACAATTTTGATTTTTGTTAATGTATCTTTTCTAACTTCCTGCCTGTAACTAGCAGTGTGGTATGAGTTTGGATGCCTCAGTATTATCTAGAGGCAGCATTCACCTATACATTTTAAGAAGTCAGCTTCATGACATATAGAGATGAAATCCTGACTATGCCCAAATAATCTGATTCATCTAGCAGGCTGGGTGCTGAAGAAGTCATGAGAGATTGTGGGAAAAATAATGAGATACAATAGCTGCTCACCTCTCTCACGGGATGAAGACTTGCTGGTGGCTTCTGCTGGAGACTGGAAGAGAAGACTAAGAGCCATCAGCTTCATGACATGATTGCTTGAGGTACTGCTGAGCATATAACAAAACAGATGAGGGCAGCTCAGCTTCAAAGCTCCATTGAATGCCTCCATAAATAAGTGACCAGCACATCTGCAGAATGAAGATATAGCCAGCTAGTCCCAGAAGTGGTGGCCCTATACAGGCTGGAGAAATAGGGGGTGGTAGAAGATAAGGGGAGCTATCAGGAGAGAGAGCAATGAAAAATAGTTTGAAAGGACACAGTAATTTCTTTTTCTAAGGTCATCAATGTCATGCGCCCTAGGAAAATATGAAAAAATATGCATTTTGGTGATTTCTACGGTACAATTAAGAAAATGTATTTTGTCCTTTCAAGAAACTGGATTTCTTTATCTTACCATGTATTTTAATTTAGTCAGTATCACTAAGACATTTCAGCATGTCTACCCAGGGGGCCTCTTTTTTTTTCTTGTTTGTTATAAAACCATATCTGAATGGAGTTTCACACCTGAGACTTCCTAATAAGCAGGTTGTTTCTCCTTGGGATCTCAACTTTGTAATGGAAAATTGACTATGTCACCTTTCGAACCTGCCCATTAAGTTTATTTAATTTTTTGACTTGGAAACTATATTCATTATCACTCTAGCATCTGCAAGACAAGCATTTGAGTTAGAATCTATTAATGTGGGTGAGTCCTGTCTGATTTTCCCTCATTTTTGCCCAAAGTGGTTTCAGAGTTCATAGATTCATAGGTAGGTACTAGGCTATTGGCTATAGGGCCTATATAAGCCTAACCAAATGGTACCCTGGCTTGCACCACCCAAGAAAATTATTTTCCTGTGCCCCTGTCGAGCAGAGCCACAGAAGTGATCCCAGGGGTGAATTTCCTATCTCCCATCCAATCATCAAGATTTTCTTGAAGAGCGCTAATGAGGAGCTTTGTTTGATATAGATAGGTAGTTTGTTCCAGAGTATGGGAAGTCTCTGGGACAGGAGTCTATCCCTCCAGCATGTTCTGTTTATTGTGGTGGCAAGGTTTAGGGCCCTAGAGCATGTAGCTTGGAGGGATTGGAATTTCTTTAAGTGGAGCATGTTCAATAGCTGTGGGTTTGACATAGCTTTGTATGTTAGGCAGAAATCACCTCTGAGTAGGTAATATGCGACTGAGAAAAGCTGGAGTTTTTTGAGATGGTCTGCATAGGGCATCTGTTTGAGGCCGGTAATCCCCTTTGTCAGGTATTTCTGTGGTCTTTCCAGTTGTAGATGTCTTCTGAGGTTGTACTCTATAATGGGTGTAATGAGAGATGAGTAGTAATTTACTTTAGATGAAGCAGTAAATTTCTCAAATTCTGCCTAGAACCCAAAAAACATGGAGAAAAGATTCTATGTACTCTACATGTGCAGAGACAACTCCGGTAATATCTTGACAAAACTTAGCCCTTTAGAAAAGTTAATGAGCTATTTATTCTTTGTCAATGTATGTCTAAACAGACAATTTGTACATGGCTGTTCTCAGCTTTTTGCTATTTTCACCATGGCAAATACATTCTAGGAAGTATCTAGGTATACTCTATTCAGGCCTTATCTTTGATGGCATACTGGAAAGAGTAGACTCTAGAAGCATTCTAGATGCAGCTGAATGGTCCCCTGTACATACTTTTACAAAGCATTACACACTGGATTTTGTTTCCATGTCCGGGTCTATCTTTCCTGGGACCATTCTCTTTTGGCCCCTCAATCTGTATCCTTCTCCTCCTTCTATTTTGGGTAGACTTTGGTAATCAAACCATGTAGCCCAAAAGCTACTGCAGTAGTGAGAATTATGAACAACTTTTAATTGTGTAACTTTCACTTACCCATTATAGTAGATATTTGAATGTCTTACTGCTGCAGTAGCTGTAGCCACCCTCTATCCCCACTCTTGTGTATAGTTGTAGTGGGGATAGAGGTTTGTTTCTTATTTATATGTTTTTTTTCTTATTATTGGTTGTTTGATTTGGGAATGCTAGGATCTTCTCCATGTGCAGGCAAGAAAATCCAGAAGAAATCTAAACTCTAAATGCTGATTTCCCTCTATGGGATTAAGCAATCAGAAGTCAGGATGTAGGTGCGGAGGGAGAAGCTGTTGCTTATTGATTGGTTATCATCTCTTAGGCAAGAAATGACCCATAGACCCTAAACGCTACTGCAGCAGTGGGAATGATGAACATATCCTTCAGATGATGTTGACTCTTGATATACATTAAATACAGTTTCAGAAATATATATATATTTTTACCTTACCTAACATTTTGTATTTAACAATGCAGTATACCTTGAAGAAAATTGACTTTATCAGTCTATGGAGACAGGAGAAGAAGCGGAATGTGAAAGCGCTAATCTATATGTGCACGAATAAAGACATATTGTTACTGTGAACGCTGGAATCTTTTCTTCAAAGTTAATGTGAATGTTGGACGTTTACTCCAGTCGTGGTTGTTCCTGCTACCTTACATTATTATGTTGATATATATATATATATATATATATATATATATATATATATATATATATATATATATATAGATAGATAAATATATAGATATATAGACATATAGATATGCATTAGCAAATGCAACTTGTATCTGCATGCACCTGTATGTAGTTCTTAGAAGTTTACTGATTGCATAGGCATTTTTGTCAGGGCATTTTACTTTCTCAGATACACAGCCTTATCAGCTTTCATCATAAGTGTTACTGTTACAACTATTTCTCTTTACACTCTTCTATGTTATTTCAGTGAAATGTAAATGCCCTTTATTGGATGGCCCATAGACATTTTTAGGGGAGTGCTGAGCGTAGGTAGAGGTGACTGGCAATTGCATAAAAATGACTGTTCTGTGGTAAATGTGTACATGTGTTTTTGGGACAATTTGTTTGAAAGCACTTATAACAATTGATTGGTGTGTTCTTTCTTGTTTGGTACAAAATGTCATTTACCTGCTGTTTTGGGGGTAGGGAAACAAAGTTCCATTTCTGTGTTGGCAGCGAAATTTTTTTTTACAGAGGTTTGCTTTGCTGTTGTTAGTCCATGTTTTGGATCAAATTTTGGTTTGTGTGTGACTGTGCTATGTTAGAACTCCATAACCCTTTTTATAGTTGAATCACTGATTTTTCTTCTTCAGTGGGTAATATTGAAAAACTAATAATATGTATTATATCTAAGCAGGACTTTTATTTATGTGGTAGTTTTGTATAGTATCCTTTTCTGTTTTATGTCACCAAGGACTATGGCACCCAAGCATCCCAATCCCTACAATCCCCCCTTCTGGGACTCAGAGAAGAATGTGATCATCCAATCCTTTCAGCAACATCTTGTCTTTCTGCTTGAGAGGGGACATGGAGATATTTCTAGAAGAATGCAAGTATGGAACTATATAGTGAACAACATAAATGCTGTTGGGGGTTGCAGCAGGACATATGATCAGGTGTGACATAGGACATGATTTCATCAGCCCAGACCAGAGCAGCTGCATTGGCCCATGGACAACTGGCTACTGAGGGTTGGAAGCTTCTACAGAGCCACCACTGACACCAAAAGAAGAGTTCCTCTCCACTGTCAGGGATCCAGAGAGCTCAGTGGAAAGTGCACAACAGCATGTGATTGATGATGGTGCTGCTGTTTCCAGGACAACAAGTATGCTCCAAGAATAGCTTCTAGGTAGACTTATGTATGTCAATTTTTAAATATTGTATAACAAAATAGTGAAAGTAATAGTCAAATTGGTTAAGTGCATTTTTTGTGGGAGTAACTATTTATAGATTGATGCAGTTAACAACACATTCTGGTTCATTGCACATGGGATTGGGGTGGGCGTGTCATCCAAGTTTCAGGTAAATGTATTGTTAATAGATATATAAAAGCCAATTTTTCCCACTGTGTTGTTGTTATTGTGATGATGGTGTCCTTACATTTTGGTTAAATTCCTCCAGGACCATCCTCCCTAGCAAGTGTGAAGTCATTTGCACATGGTAAGCCAAACAGTTTTATTTCAGTACTGATGACTATTTGACAGAAATATGCATTTATCCATATGTGTGAGGTAGGTGTCAGGACTGTGTGTGGATTGCTGTGACATTTATGTATTTATTTATTTATTTTTGCATTTGTTAACTGGGTTAGTCTGACTGGGACCAGAGAGCCCTTTTTCAGTGGAGACCCGAGGAGAAAAGCTCCAGGAAAGTAAAAAAAAAGTAAGAAAAACCTAACAATTCAAGTTGTAAGATACTTCACAGTACAAAAATACAGAGAAATATACAATATGAATATACACAAGGCAAATGTATAGCATTTTGAGAATGCAATAACAATATGTTTGAGAAATTTGGCTAGCATTAAGTTATTTACAAGGAATGTAGCAATGCCTAAAATAAAAAAAAAAAAAAAAATCAGAGTAACATTATGGCATAGTACAACAAGGATGCATTTAATAGCATAGGTACTAACTGCAGAGAGAGTAACATATGTAGACAGTTTAGGCAGATACCAGAGAGATATGTTAATTGAGAGAAGTAGAAAAATTAATTAGGTAATTTCCTGACAAGTACATATCAGTGCATGTTGGAAATTAATTTTTAGTTGCTTTTTGAATTCACCACTTTTGGTAGTGGAGCAAAGGGACAATGGAAGTTTGTTCCATGAGTGTGCAATTGAATGACTGTAAAGTATTTTTCCAATATTTTTGTTTGGCTTGGCCACCAGCAGAAGGTTTTTTTGTGTGCTTCTGAGGTCACGATTGGGTGTGTAGGGTGTAATTATAGATGTAAGGACAGGATTTGGGATTATTTAGGATGCTGTGTGCAATTTGTAGTTGTGATATTTGAAGCATGTGGGGGAGCTCAGGCCTTCTTAATCTTTTCAGGGATATACAGTCATGGGATTTGTAGCTATTACTGGCTGTAAATCTTGCTATCTTGTTATAGGTGGTTTCTAGTTTGGTTAAGAGATTATTTTTGAGGTAAGTATGGGAGGAGCATACAGCAGGGATGGTAGAATAAATGTTTGAGTCAGTACAGGTCTAGATTTATTAGGTATATATTTGTTGTTGCAATATAGAAGGCCTAGTTTTTGATTAGACTTTTTGATAAAGTTTAAGATATGTAGGTTGAATTTTAATCGGTCGTCTATTGTAACACCAAGCAATTTGGTGTTTGAGTCAGTGGTGATAATTGTATTATCTAAGGATGAGCTGGTGAAGTTGTCTTTAGCTGGACTGAGGTTTTTTCGAAGGAAAAGGAGAAGCTTGGTTTTTTTGGGGTTGAGAAGCAGGCTGTTTTCAGTTAGCCATTGTTCTACTTGGTGCGGAGATTGTTGAGTGTCAGTGTGGAGATTTTGTATATTGCCGCAGGTGCTAATAATTGTGGAATCATCTATGTACTGTATTAAGGTAGAGTGGGGGCAGGGGATATGGAGGTTATTTGTAAATATATTAAAAAGTAGGGGGTCCAGGATACAACCCTGGGGAACCCCGGTCTTAACAAGATGGAAAGGGGAGAAGGATGTTTGCCACCTGACAGACTGATATCTTTTTGAGAGGTAGCTGTTAAACCAGGAGGTAGTAGAGGTAGAGAATTGTAGGTTGGAAAATTTGTTTAGGATGAAGGGATGGTAAACTGTGTCAAATGCTTTAGATAGGTCATAGAATAGAGCTGATACAAGTTTATTATTATCTCTGGCTTGGGAAATGTTGTGTGTGAAAGATAGGAGAGCAGTGATAGTACTGTGCGAGGGTCGGAAACCATGCTGTGTGGGTGTAATTAGGTTTGTCTGTAAGAGGTGGTTTAGTATTTGTCTATGTATACATTTTTCTAGTATCTTGGATAAGGGGTTATAATATGGCAATAGACCTGTAATTTGAGGGTTCTATAGAATTTCCTCCCTTGTGGAGGGGTACTATGAAGAATTTTTTCCAGATATCTGGCACTGTATTTTCTTGGCTGGATCTATTGATAAGTATAGATATAGGGTGTGCTGCAGATTCGGATGCATGTTTGAGAAGTAATGGAGGGAGTTTGTCAGCTGATGGGGAACAGAGTTTGAGTTTATTAAGAGGTGATCTGATGAAGGAAGTTGCTATGGGTGCTAGGGAGAACAATGAAAGAGATGAGTTAGGAGGTGGAGTCTTTATATCAAGAGTTTCTGGTTTAGTAAACTTTTCTATTGTTTCGATGAAAAAGTTAAGTAGGCTTGCAGTTTCATTAGAATGTTTGTTAGGGAAGGGGTTTGGTGAAGAGGGGTTCCCTGGAGATAATAGTTTGTTTATTGAGTGCCAGAATTTCTTTGAGTTGGAATGTGGATTGCTCAGAGATTTTATATAGAAAATGTTTTTGTCTAGTAGGAACTGTTTTTTGTTTGGTTGCAAAGCTGTTTATATAAGTTCAGGTGGAAAGTTGAGTTGTTATTTTTTTTCCATGCTCTCCAGGCACTGTCTCTCTTGTTCTTAAGTGATCAAGTTACCTGGTTAAGCCATGGTGCATAATTACATTTTAGCTGGATTTTTCTACTGGGAGCCAGGGTGTTAAGGGTTTCTAGAAATAAATTATTGAAGCTTTGGACAGCCTCATTAAGGGCTAATGTGTGTAGGAATGACCAGTTTACAGTGGACAGTAATTCAGTTTGGGTGACAGTCATCTGTGATAGTGGCACCAGTGTGACTTTGTTAGCATGTATTAAACTGTACTAGTGTAGCTACTAATTCCTTTTCTGTGTTTGTTGCTTATTATCAAATGTGATCCTAACAGTGGAAGTGTAGGACTCTTACCATCTGATGTCAGAGTATCTGCAGACTCTGATGATGATGGTGGCCAAACACAGGCACAGTAGAAGGGAGTGCAGAGGTTGAATTGGACACTGAGACTGACATTCTGCCATCCCTTGTAATTCCATTGGATACAGCCAATAGCCTATGCAAACCCATTCCAGTGAGCTCTCAGACATTGGACAGATGGAGGATGACACACTTGATTAAGGTAGTGTGGTTACTGTAGCTTCAGTGCCTGATGAGTCTGTCCACAGCTGAATTGTGGGTGAGGTGCCATGCAGGAGGGATACAAGGTGTGCTTGCAGGAGGTCAGCTTTCCATCCTCCACCTGATACTGATGTGTCTTTCCGCACCCTCAGCATATTTTTATGCCCATCATGGAGGCACAAGCACATTCAAATAGGACTGCTGAGGAAATGCTTAGGGTTGTAGGTGTGGCAAAGGCTGACGTGCGTGACTGCATCCACCGTGTAGCCAACTCAATGGATTGGATAAATGACACATTGGAATGGTGTGTGTCTGTGGTGGAATGCCTGATAAGAGGGAGATGCCATCCACGTGGGTGCAGGTCACCCACATCATCTGATGTTAGCCAATGTGGCTATGCCTGATCACACTCTGATAGTGGCACTACTTCCACTACTTCATCAGGAGTTGAGGTGTCCAAACCCAGATGTGGCAGGGCATGGGGTCATGGTCCTGCGAGTACTTGTGAGAAAAGCTCATCCACCAGACATCAGTCACATTCAGATACAGCAGTGCACCTGACTGTGGGCATGGACATGCCAGTGCAACTCCTGGCAGAGACAGTTCTCAGGGTCTGGGATGATGACTATGAACTGTCAAATCTACCATTCATGGCTCACACCTGTCCAACATACCAGGACATAAAGCTAGCACAGAGCTTGTCTGTGTTTTTGCAAACACTTGTACACCAATTTCACCTGGACTGTCCATGCAGACACAAGCGAGTAACAGTTACATGGGTCAGTAGTGAGGCTTAAAGCTTATCCAGTCTCACTTGCCATATGATACTTTATCCAAATCTCTGCCTGTTTCTCTTTTGTACTCACATGTACTCACTACATTTTGTGTTAGCCTAGGCCTCCTGCCCCCCCCACCCCCCACGCACACACCCTGTGCAAATGATGATAACTGTGCCATATCATTGTTTTATATCTTTTGAATTTAGGGCCACATGAGTCTTTTTTCTGATCCTCAGAGTACATAGCTGACATAGTGCTTACTATATCTGTTTTTGTGATGCTGTTTTGCAAATTGTATTGCTTTCTTACAGGTTTTTGTAATGTGTACATCCCTCCCAAACTCTTCACCAACAAAGATGGACCAAGCCATAAATAAAAGTGTGGCAAGGGCTCACCAATGGGGAGAGTTTTTAAACATTGTAGTCTTACAAAGATAGACAGTTGATGGAGGAACAGGTTTTGCATTACTATTTTTATGTTTGTTTAGAGGGATATGAAGTCTGAAACTGAAATATGTGTCATTATTTTCTAACTTTACTCTTTAATGATTTGCTATTGCAAACATATAATGCCAAACTGTGGACATTCAGTGAAAATCTGTACATTTTAGATGTAAGACCTATTACTTGATAGAAGAATAGAAGACACGTATTCACAAAAGTCACTGCTGTCCCATCTTGATGCAATTGCTGTAAAAAACATCAGCCTTATACTTACTTACATTAGCAAGTAACAATATGCAAGAATATGCCATTTATTTGTATTCTTAGACATTTATTTTTTCTATTCCAGGTTCAACACTTACCTTGGAAGTGCAAGCAGTTGCAAGAGTTTTTGTTCAGGGCTGACTCTGTCTGATGGTAGCAGTACACAGCCATTACTTGGCTTAGTAAACATTGTGAGTGTTGCCTGGCATCAATATTACTCTATGCATTTGCGTAGTATGCCCCTTAGGTGGTGAGCATGTGTGCTATCCATTGCCTCTTGGCCAGTGCAAGGCCATATTGTACACTCCTACATCTGCCTACACCCTTAGAGGCTGCCAATTCGCTGTCTGACTCCTCACCTATGTGTGGCTGTGGTGACCTTGGCATTGGTGGTGGGATGTGTGGCCCTTCCCCTTGCTGTTCCTGCTATAGCTGTTTTTTCAGGATAATGTTGTGGAGCATGGCACAGATGATGAATATTTAAAAACATGTATGGGGATTGTATGGCAGGTCTCCCGCAGATGTATCTAGGCCTTGCTACCATGACTTTAGTAGCCCAAACACATGCTCCATGATATTTCTTGTTTGTTCATGTGCCTCATTATAGCATCCTTCAGTTAGCGTGTATGGATTTTTGATGGGCATCATCAGCCATGGTTCTAGTGCATAACCTGCATCCCCCAGTAAATGACCCTGTGGGATATCCCCCTAGTAAACATCCCATACAGTTGAGAGTTGTGCCAGATGTGTGAATCATGATAACTGCCTGGGTTGCCAGCACACACATTCAGGATGGTTCCCTTAGCATTACATGTGACCTGGCAGTTAATGGAGTGGTAGCCCATTCTATTCATGTACACACTTCCCTGTTCTCTGAGTGGTGCTTTGATTTCTGCATGTGTACAGTCTATGACATCCAGGACTTCAGGGTAGTGTACTACAGGATAGAACTCCTGCATAGTTCTGGCTCTGTCCTCAGGTGTGCGGGAACATGTATGTACTCACTGACATGTTGCAGCATTGCATTCAATAACTGATGGAGGATGCTGGCTGCTGATGCCTGTGACACTCCCAGCATGTTCCCTGTTGGTCTCTGGAAGGTTCTTGTCACTAAAAGTCTAAGTGTTACACATATCTTAGTCTCCACTGGTATTGGTTCACCTTGGTTTATCCTTGGCCTCAGCTGAGGATGGCAGAGGTTGCAGAGTTCCTGTAGTGTGTCTCTATCCACCCTGTAGTGCTACCACCTCATGGAGATTATGAAAAGTTAAACAAGGTCTAAAAACCCTTCTCCTTCTTTGCCGTGGTCTGTTAGCAGTAGCATAGACATAGGCCTGCCGCACATACACATGAATAAGAATAACAGCAGTCCCTAACATTCTTTCCATGTAGCATAGTTTCCTTGGCTGAATTCCATTAGGTTTTGGAATTCCCTGGGAAGATTAGCAATGAATCTACACAGTTTCATTATAGCTTGTTGAATAGCTCCTCCTTCTTGGATTGGCTAATTAGCATACTATTCAGCAGCTTATACTGCAATTAGCATCTCACTATGTTTACAGTGTTTGTGTGTCTCTACACACTGTGTAGAGCCTCTTACTAAACACAAAACTGTGCATTATCATGTGCGTGTTGTGCTTGAGACGAATACAGTTTTAGTGGACCGTGTAGGCTTTAATTAATGTGCACCAATATTTTTTTCATAAAACTTGAACATTGTTCAGATCAGATTGGTGGAGAAATCCTAAAACATTTCTCATCTGGCATGATATTATTTTAATATAGGTGCATAGCAGTTTGCAGAAATATATTTCATGATTAAAGTTAATGTGCTGTTTGGTATTCACCTACAAACATTAAGATTGTAATGTATTGGTAGTAATTAAAATGAACTGCTGTGATGTGAACAGATTCTGATAATACAATTACAGTTTAACATTAATTGAACACACATAAAAATTTAATGTTTATTAAAGATAGTTAAGAAGAGTTTATATATATGTCTACATTCAATTTATTCTGAAAAACATCCATTCACTTGCATTTTCTAGACCATGTGTCAGCAATGGTCATACACATGAGCTATTTAACAAGTGCATTGCCATGTGCACAATAAGTTACGTCTACAGTCCTTCTGAAAATAGGGTTTCTGAATGTATTGTCTCAAAACTGTATAAGATACCTACCCACATTCATAGCCATACTAATTCTAATGCATGTTCTAAGGAAAGCAGAACTACAGAGCACTCATTTTTCTTGCAGATTAATTGTGTGAAAGAACATGATTTGATTAATATTTATTTTTTGTCTTTATTCATATTAAGGAAACTAGCCCATTACTTCTCATCTAGTATGGTAGATCAGCTGTCCAAACAGTCTTTGTTCAAACTCATACATAATTAAAAAGGTTAATTATGTAGATTACTGAGAACTGATTGATGCTTTCATTTTCACAGTGAAGGTCATTTTATTAACAAAAACCTTAACTTTGTAATAGGTATGGCGTGTGTGTGTGTGTGTGTGTGTGTGTGTGTGTGTGTGTGTGTGTGTGTGTGTGTGTGTGTGTGTGTATGTGTGTGTGTGTGTGTGTGTGTATGTATGCATATATATATATATATATATATATATATATATATATATATATATATATATATATATATATATATATATATATGTATATGTATGTGTGTGTGTGTGTGTATATATATATATATATATATATATATATATATATATATATAAATATATAGTCATATAAATATATAGTCATATAATATTTATAGTTTGTAAAGTCTGTATATCTGAGTTTATACTTATTAGAGAACATTTTGTTCTTGCAGTTTTGACCTTCTGTGATCTTTTAAGAAACCATGTTTTTGAAAAAGAATGCATATGTGTCATTTTAGAAAAAAAATTACATATGAAATTGAATCATGACATGTTGCTCTAGAGATGCTTCATAATGTGTTGTCAGTTTTGTGTTTTTTCTGAACAATCAGTCCAGGCTAGTGGCTTGAATGAATGTCGGTATGGACTTCACTTATCACTCAAACTATTGCAGAAATCCTTTTTGTTTGCCATTCTGCAACTATATTGTAAATCAAGCACTTAAGAGTCATCTGATTTCATTACAGTAATTCCAGGCCATTGATGTATGTTTAAAATAAATTGGAAGCTAAAAATGTTAAAGATTTACTAAATATAATTCATGGTATATACAATGAATAAAATACACAGTCTTTATTTGTTTTAATTCCAAAAGCAGGAATTGTATAGAAGTAAACAAGCAACACATAACTAAATTGTTGAGCAATATTATATTACAGTTAACATTTTAATAACGAGTAAATTAAGTTAATAGAGTTAATGACCAAGGTTTCAAAGGCAGTGATAAACATAAGATACAGTACTTTGCAAATAGTCACAAACATTTAGTGATAAAATTAAGATACAGTTCTTTGCATATAAACAAGAATTTGACTCTCCATAAACCCACAAGGTTTGCATCTATATCTTTGGTATGCCAAGGTATTGCAGAAGGCATACATTCTGAATTTAGTAGGAAGAGGTCTCCTGCATAGCCACCTAAGAATATTTAAATGTTCTTTATTAATGAAAAAATAATGACAATAGGGAAAGAAAGTGGAAAGGATGTGTTTCCAGCCAGCTAATTCGTTTATATATCAATGTCAAGGAGCTAGCAGTCACAGTGTTTTTTGAAACTGTGGCAATACAAATAAAAGTTAAATTAATGGGGAAATTCAGAATCAACAAGTACACTAATGGCTACACATGCATTTAAAATAAACATTTTTACACTAAATATTTACTTCAAATGCATATGTAGCCACATAAAATACAATCAGAAAAAAGTAAAGATACCAGTCATGTTAATTTGTACAACTGAACTGCATTAGCGAATACTTCAAATTTCTGTGATCTTTATGTCTTTTAAGTCATTGCCATGACCTTGTCCAGGGATAATCGGTACACAGGTGGTTAGTGGCCTATTGACCCAAAAGTCTTTATAAGCCTAGCCATATGTACCCAATATAATACTAAAGAAACCCAATATAAAGGATCTTGCCTAAATGTGAAATCTTAGTTAGCAGTGATTGCTCATATCTAGGAGGGTCATAGGTGAAATCCCTGGCAGGAATTTACTGTTGCTCATCCAGTCATCCAGGTTATGCTTAAGCAGGATCACAGGGGGGCTTTCTTTGATGTGAACTGGTAGTCTATTCCAGAGGAGTGGCATCCTCTGAGAGACATATCTGTTTGTCTGTCTAGCAGGTCATGTTTATGTCACAGGTCAGGTTAGGGTCCCTGGAACTGGTGACCTTTGTCCCATTTGACTTGTGGATGTGCAACATTTTCATTAGGTTTGGATCTGAGATTGCTCTTTTGGCCAGGCACAAGTCTCCTCTAAGTAGTCTGTACACTACATGTGCTGGAGACCCTGAATTTTCTTGGTTAGAAATCTCTGAAGTCTCTCAAGTTGCTGCACATGCCTTGTAAGGTACATATCAATGGGAACATTGTACTCAGTTATTGGCCTGATGAGGGTCGAGTACAGGGGTGTTATGACTCATTTCTCTCTTGAAGCAATGTCTTTACTAATGATGTGTGCCACATTGAATGCCTTCCTTACCACGGTAGATACATGGTGATCAAAGTTTAGGCTACAGTCAACTTGCATTCCTAAGTCTCTCAATACTGAGTTGTTACTTAGGGTATTATTATTTGTATAATAGTCTGTAGGGATATTGTTTTTTCCAAATGGGATGATAATGCATTTTTAACATTGAGTTTGAGTCCATGGCTTTAGCACAAATTATTGGTTTGTGTAAGTCCCTCTTGAAGTGTATTGACATTGTTGGGGGATTCACTGATTGCACCTAATTTGCAGTTGTCAGCAATCTTAGTCATCTACAGTCCCTCCTTTTTGGCCTAATCTTCTGAGAAGTATATTCCAAACAATAGGGGGCCCAGCACTGACCCCTGTGGAACCCCACTGGTGACAGGTCTGCTGGCTGAAGTAAAGTTCCCAACTTTGACTGAGTGTGATCTGCTGGTGAACCAGTTAACAACCCACCTGATGACATAAGGGATGATATTCAACTGGGAGAGTTTATCAATGATGCCTGAATGTGGGATTGTGTTGAAGGCCTTGGAAAAGTTGAGGTAGGCTGTATGCACAGATTTGCCTTCATCTATGGATCTGATGACATTTTCAAAGAAGTCCACCAGGTTTAACAGGCATGACCTGCATTTGACAAAACCAAACTATGTCAGATCAAGGGTTTTGAGATCACTTATATCCTTATTTATAAGGTCCTTGATGATTTGTTCCATGGCCTTACAGATAAGGCTGGTTAAGCTTATGTTGCTGTAGTTCTCAGGGTCTCTTCCTGTACCCCCTTTATGAAGGGGATGATGGTTGCTGTTTTCCATTTGGCAGGGACAAAACCAGTACTTAGGCTGTGGTTGAAGAAAGTACCTCATAAAGTTGCTAACTTGTGTTTTAGACCATTTAAAACACAATCTGGTATGCCATCCAGCTCTACAGATGCTATGATTTTGGCCTTGGACAGAAAATTAATGACTTCCTCTTTGGAAATGCAATGTGGGCAAAATGTAGAAAGAATGCTTTGTGGAATGTTTGGAGGGGACAGGGGGCTAACAAGTTAGCTATGTTTGTAGGACAGTGCGTGTGATGCCATCCACAGCTAGTTCATCGCATGTCTGGGTCCTACCTTTTAAGTTACAGATATAGCTGACGAATGTCTTATGGTTATCCTTATCCTGGTTGCCAACATTTTTTTGAAGTTGCCATTAGAGGATTTTACAAGTTGTCTTATTTGTTTGTTCAAGAAGACGAGGGTGTTCATCCAGTGCTGGGACCTCTCTATTTTTTATTCTTAGACAGCAATTTTGTCCTCTTGCTGTATAACTTGTTAATGCTAGATATCCAACAGGGAGGCTTGTTTTTTTTTTTGAGGCTCTTGTTTTGATCCTATCAGGTACAGCTGTGTGAATACATTTGTGTAAGTGTTTGTACAGGGTATTTGTGTTTACCTCTGTATAGCTGTCAATGCCATTTGTTGAAGCAGAAGCTTGAAAATTATTTATGCCATCCCTTAGGAGGGTATAATTAGGTTTGGTGAATTTTTTTAGCCTGATTTCACCTAAGAGGGGTTCAGGTGTCATAGCTACTTCAAATGTGACTGATTTGTGATCAGATTTAACCAGTGTCCTATACTTGTGGTGGTGCAATGGTCACCCATGTTGGTGAGCACCAGGTCGGGAATATTTGAGCCCCTTGTGGGGTTGCATACTATTTGTTCCTGGGCATTAATGTTAACAAAGCCCAGGAACCTCTGTGTGAGCATGTTGGCACTCGTATAAGTTTCCCAGTCAATGAAGAGATAGTTAAAATCACTGATGACTAGAGTGTTTGGTTGTAATTTGATTGACTCAAGTAGGTCCAAATAAACAGTGTGGGTATCTTGATTCATTGAAGGGGGCCTATAGCTAATGATGACTTGAAGGGAGGTCTTACTCACAGTTAGTTAAACTTGGAGTAACTTCATGGAGTTTTCCTGTCTAACTAGTCTAAAGATAGATTTATCTTTGATGAAGATAGATACTCCTCCTTCTTTGGTTCTCACATGTTCCTTTTTGCAGTCTAAAAGTGTGGAAGGCATTGTAGCCTTGCAAGACTGGGGTACTCTCTGTGGCCTTGAACCAAGTTTCTGTGACTGCACAGATGACAACATCCTCCAGGGAGAGGAGTGCTTCCAGAAAGTGAAGTTTCTGATTTAAACACCTAGTATTTAACAACATAACCTTTAATTTATTTGTGAGTGATATTCTGTTCTAGAGACCTTACCTATAAAAGGTACTATGGGGGAGGCAAGTGCCTTAGCCAGTAACCAAAGGCCTAGAGGTGACAGGTGAAGACCATCTTTGGCAAAGCTGTGTGGTCTATCAACCATGTCATCCCAGGGTGACGGAAACTGGATCCCCTTAGAATGACAAAAACATATTTCACTAAGATGTGAACTCAGATTGCTGGATTCAGAGTCTAGGGCGCTAACCATTACATAGTGAAATCAGCCTGATTTTACATTGTTGTATTCAGTGGTTGAGGAGGTAACACTTTATTGAATTAGGAAACTCTTTTCATTAGGCTTGGAAAATCACAGTATTTCATTTCTGCAAGTATCATGTAGAACTGCTTATTAATGTGCCAAACGTGTCACATAAGGAAAATAGTGTAAATATAAATCTTTTTTTTTATTAAACCGTCAGTGTTGGTATTTAGATCAAGTGATTGTCAAGGTATAATAAGAGCCTGGGAGAAGAAAATAAATCTCAACACTGTATTTTTCCAGTGTTAAAACTGTTTCCATTGAGCACTACAAAGGCTTAGGGAAGTAAATGCAACAGGGTTCTGGCAGCTGCTTGTCAGTACAGTGGTGATGGATGTGGATTAGTAAATGCAGTCTTGCCATTTCAAATCTGCATTCAAGAGCTTTGCTTTACATTATTGCAGGTCCTTTTCCATTTAATATTATGATAGCATATTAATTATTTATTTCCTGATAGTGTATTTTTGATTTCTTTGATGATTTCCTTGGTGTTGGCTGAAACCTTTATAATCCACAACCTACATTATCCTCCTGTCAGATCAGACACATGCTGCAAGGTTTCCCCTCGTGTAATCAAGGCCAAGTCTTCCCTCTAACGATCACCCCTGACAGCATTCTGTGTTTTCCATGCCATCTCATTGTTCCTTTCCATCTCGTTATTCTGAATTTTGTTACTTTCAAGAGTCATCTTTATGAACTTTTGACCCTCTTTGTCCAATAACGTAATGATCAAAGTAATATGATTCATAGGTTCATAGGTTGGTACTATGTTATCGGCCCTAAGGCCTGTACAAGCCTAGCCATAACAATTCCCTGGTTATTTCTTCCAACACTATTTACTTCCCTGGACCCCTATCTAGCCGGGCGACTGACGTGATCCCCGAGGTGAATTTCCTTTCTTCCATCCAATCATCAAGGTTCCTTTTGAAGAGGGCCAAAGAGACGCTCTGCTTGACATGTATGGGCAGTCTATTCCAGAGTCTGGGGAGTCTCTGGGTCAGGAACCTATCCCTACAGCATGTTTTGGTTATTGTGATGACAAGATTTAGATCCCTGGGGCATGTGGCTTTGAGGGATTGGGATTTCTTTAAGTGTAGCATGTCCAACAGCTCTGGGTTTGACATGGCCTTGTATGTTAAGCAGAGATCGCCTCGGATGTAGGAAGCCATACCAGCATGTGCATTTTCATTGTTTTATGTCAGATCTCATATGGCAGATCTCTTCCCGTACTTGTGAAGCTTTTGTTGGTGTAGATCTCTTGTCCCCCAACAAATTTTACTAGTTTGCTTTCTGTGTACTTTGCAACTCTGATGTTAAGCTTATTTTTAAATAGGGAATGACACAGAGCTGCCATATACCTAGTTTTGTCCTTATTGAGATTTTTAATAAAAGAATGAATTTGCTTGCTGTCTCATTTTCAACACATTATACTTTAGGATACAAGCTACATAAAAGAAGGGGACTACAAAATGGAACCGACTCCATTACCTATTATTTCTTTGGTACTTAAGTTGCTCTTTTTGGTGTTGCAGAGTCTAGATTAAAAATGCAATAAAAAGTCTAATAAAAAGTCCAATAAGTAAGTCTGTAAACGTATACCACATTGCTCTTTTTTTGCTTGCTAATTTGGATAAGCTATTCCTTCATAGACCTTCGACATGTAGTAATGCCTATGGCAAACCCGCTACAATTCTAAGGAAGTATGATTGGTGAAATTCAATAATCCTAAAAGATAACATAAATGTTCTCTGGAATTAAAATCTACTGTCAATAAATCCAATCAGAATGAGCATCAACAACTAAAAATATCCCTTAGTAGAATAGACAGTTATATATATAAAAAAAAAAAAAACAGGCTGTCCACAAGAGATGATGTAGCTGATACTGTACTCCAAGCTAAACCACAAAATTTTCTTACGGAATTGCACACTATAAGTGTGTGCTTTTTATGTCTCAGTGGAAAACTGACCAATTATTTTCCACACTAATAATGATCTCAATGTTACATTGCAGCTTATTTGTGGCTTGCTTTTCAGCTTTAATTAAGTCATGCAAAAAAATCTGTTGTTGAAGACTAAGTTCCATGACAATAGTATTCTAACAGTAGGTTGGTATGGTGGTTGAAATTCAAAAGATGCACTTATAACATTAATTATAGAAGATACATCATACACTACATCAGAATAACAAATTTAATTAAAACCTTTAATGTCCAAAATAGTTTGGAATTTCAGTCCAGTGTGCCAATTTGTGTTACTCTTTTTTTATTAGATCCTACTTATAACTTTCTGCTTCAGAGTCAGGCTATATTAAGCAATGTCTTGGCTCAAGGGATTATCTCTGAATAACTCAAATATAAATTAGACCAGGGAAATTCTAAGCCTCAGAGTTTTTATTTACTTCCTAAAGTCACCAAGCAACAACCCCCCCCCCCCATGACAGATCTATATTTTCATGACAGGGTTATTCATTAGAACTGCAGTCCTTGGAGGTTTGTCTCAAGACATTGCTCATACGTGTACCTGAAATAATTCATAATACTGCAGAAGCCTTGCAGTTTATTCATGATTTACATGTAGAGAATATTGAGTTTCTTTGTACTTTGGATGCCAAGCCATCATACACTAGTGCTCCTAATCATGGGGGACTTAATGCTAGTGTATATTCCCTTGAGTTATCAAAATGTTATATCTATATGAAAATAACAGCTCAGCCTGTAGTATTTCAGTCATTAAACTCACATGAAAATCCTCATCTTTTTCACAGTGCTTTTCTTCCTATCATAATTGTCATACTCCCTTACTCGTTATACCCTTGTTCCACATGCCTGTATATTGGGGTACATTGTACATGAAGTGTATGTGGTATATAATGACTGCAGCTATGAAAAAAACAGTCTGATTGGCTTGCAACAGTATTCCTAATCTCGCTACATTTTTTTAAAAAGTCCACTTATCCACCGATTGTGAATCTGTGTTGGGCCGTGTATGACAATTTGTATACTAACATATCCCGTCACTAGTATGTGTGTACTGCCAAACTAAACATACCCAGTCAGCAATACAAAAAAATACACGTGTCGTCAATAAACAATATTCAGTCTAGCATGCTCAAACAGAAAGTAAAAAGATACTACAAATATTCAAATCACAGTTATGGGGACAACATGGAATGAAACTGATAAATATGTGTGATTACTGTATTAAAACATAACTTTAATAATATTTATGCATTGTCAACTTTGTTACTAGGACTGTAACATAATATTCTTACTATTTAATGTGTCACAATAATGAAAGGCATTCATTACTGGTTCTTAGTTTTAATTAGAAAATATTCCTAATCTATACCTACCTCTAATGCTGATTCCATTAAAGTATAAGAGCAAACATGTTTCACTCTTGTGCCCCTGACAGTCTGATATTATTTAGGAAAACTTATTCCTTGATTTAATTAAATCTTAGTTTACTACTTTACTCAGTTTATGAGGCCCAGACATTAGGATTAAATGATTACAAGCAAAAAAAAAAAAAAAAAAAAAAAAAAAAAAGAATTCTGAAATATTTGTGAGATCTAGCAGCTAGGCTGCTCAGTTGTACTCCATTAAATTAATAAAGAACAAACAGGCTAGTCCATTATGAATAAAGCTGTGGGGAGCCAATGTAATACTCTATATTTCTACACATTCCTTAGAGAACATTCATGTTAAATGACTGTGTTCATATTCATTCATTCAGAATTCTATTAAAATGGGAAGCATAAATTACACTAAAGAGTGCTGTTTGTGGAGTCTGTGTTAAACATGGGGCTATATGTGGATTAATAGCATGATTATAAATCAATTACTGTATGGAGTACTTACCCTGCTTTTAATTCGAAGTCACCTCAAAAGTTAAACATTTATTCTGGGTACATCAGGCTCTATGTGTTTCATATTAAGGAAAAACAAAACTAGTAATATAAACTACTGCATAATTCAGAGTGTTAAAAGCATATCTTGAGGTAGCTTTACATACAGTTTCCAGAACTTAAAATCTTATCTAAATCCTTGTTTATCATTGTTCTGAAACTTATGTCAGTAGTTACAGATTTTCTTTCAGAATTTCCAGAAAATTCAAAACTGCACAAAGAAATTTTGGCATCCCAGCTGATGTGCATTACTATTGTATTCATAACAAGTTTTTTTAAAGAATTAGAAACTTTCTGCATTCCCTTTTAAATACACAGTAATTGTATGGAAAGTTTGTAAATATAAAAAGACAAAATGGCCAGCACATATTGGAGAAGGAAGAGACAGGAGATAGAGGAAGGATTATCTTACCCCAAGATTTCCATATGCTAGCACTGGTAGTTTTCATTTTTGAATTTCACTGACATTTCAGTTTAACTGAAGTTTGTTGAATACATTGCTGAAGGCTAGTTTCAAATGCCTACTTAAATTGCTTTATAAGTGAACTGTAAAACTGGTGGAAATATAATTTTGTCTGGTTCAAATTGTTGTAGGAACATTAGTTAAGTTGTGATGGAAATAGTTGTGGAAAATTCAATTTTTAAACTAAAGCTACCTAACTGGAATTCAGTTGGCTAAAACACAGGCAGGACTCTCAATATTTAATAGTGATGACTATAATGTGTTGTTTTTTTATCCACCCTGTTTGTAGCAATGTGTGAGGCAATGAGATAATACGGATGCATGGGAAGAAAGGAGCTATGCACCATGCATATCTACTCTGCAAAGAAATGTTAATAGTGATAACATGAATAACCTAATGTTGGAAGTAAAGAAACCCAACTGTTAAAGGACAATGCCTGCTTCATGTTTTGTGTTTTATTTTGGTCAGCAGTGCTTAATCTGCACAAGCACTGGTTATAGTCTTGTCCCTCTGTATATATTGTTTGCTTTACACACACATGCGCACACACACGCACACACACACACACACACACACACACACACACACACACACACACACACACACACACACACACACACACACACACACGCACACACACACACACACACACACGCACACACGCACATACACACACACATGTGCGTGCACACACACAAACATGCACATACACAAACAAACACGCACACACACACACACACACACACACACACACACACACACACACACACACACACACACACACACACACAAACTTTCATACCAGGTAGACATATTGCCTTCTGTTACTAAATCCTTAGGCAGTAACAGGGAGCAGCAGACACATCAGAGTTATTTAGCCCTGATCTTCATCTATAATACCGGGGGGAATTGCTTCCTTCTTTGAGTCATATAAAATTAATTTTCAGTGATGACCAAACTTAGTTCTCTTGCCAAATATAGTTCCCACAATGTATTCTCTTTCTCCCATTTGCTAGCAGAACCAGATCATAGTCAAATGAGGAGCTAGGCAGGGGAATGGACCAAAACCCACACCTGAAGTCATTTTGGTGTCCCTTTGCATGTCTTTGTCCCCCAGTTACCATAAATACTGCTCAAACCTGTCAACTTGTATACTATTTTCTTCTTTACTTTTGAAATGAAGGCAGAGATATGGATTTAATATGAAACTTTTAATTTAAATTTCATTTGTTGGCCAAGTTTTAGTCCCAGTAGGCTAGTAGAGTCTTTTCAGGGAAACCCTCGGAGGTATTTGTATTACTAGTGGAAATTTGGCCTGGGCATTGGAAAACGTCCACCTACTCTTTTCGATTGTTCAGGTGGATGCAAAAGATCTTACAGTACCCACCTTTAACGCAGATAGATTAGGACTAAGTTTAATATCTCAACCAAAGGATGATGCACTCTCAAGTGCAGCACTCCATGCCTCCCCCTTGTATGTGTTCAGCAGTATTAGCTATCCATCTACATGGTGTGGGAGTATAGTCCATATCCTTCTGCACCAAAAGCAAGTATGCCACCTTTTGTGCTAAATTCTACAGCACAAATACTTGACAGCCATTTGGTAAACAGAACAGCTGCACATTGAAAACATACTTAGCATGAACAAAATAGTAAATGTCTCTTCCCTTGAAGATCACACTCCTTGATAATGCACTGAAACTCACATGAGCAGTCTGGTGATTGGTGTAGAGGATTAAGAATCTTGTCTTTCATAACCAAAGTACAGGGTTTGTGTCTGAGCAAGTTAATTAACTAAACTGCCTTCCCTACTTTTCTCACACACACACACACACACACACACACACACACACACACACACACACACACACACACACACACACACGCACACACACACGCACACACACGCACGCACACGCACACACACACACTACTGAAGGAAGGAAAGCCTGTGTCTGTCTTCCAGTCTAGCACTCTGTGTGTATTGTATAAAGGATGGTAGCATTTCAAGTTCTCCATTAATGGAAGCAGTTTTTAAATTCTGCAGCATCAGAGGGTTCCAGCATTTAAATCTGTGCATGTGTTGTACTAAAGACACACACACACACACACACACACACACACACACACACACACACACACACACACACACACTGTGTCCTGCAAGATAAAATATAGATAAAGAGTGCATCCTTAAAGAAGAAATGTATTTATGTGCTGGATCTGGATCTGCTTGTCTGAAAAAAACTAGCAACCCACAAAGGAAGAGTAGAAGTATCTTATAGTCTGGCAACTGGAACAGAAGTTTAAGGCTGTGAGCTGTAGTTCCTGGGTACAGGTTTTGATTTACTTAGCCATCATTTTCCTGTTATATGACCTTGATCAAGTTACTTAACCAGTCATTGTTCCCAAGTAGCTATGAAAAAGGACTGTATGTCCAGTAGTCCTATTCGGTGAACAAAATGGGTATTATTATTATTATTTTTTTGGGGGTTATTCCAAAAATGGTATGCAACCATCAGTCTTTCCTCCTAACCTTTACAACAATAACATCCCTCTTAATATTCCACATACATCTGCTAAGGATATACCTGCTTACCATCATATATATTTTCCCTAAGCTCCAGACACATCTTAAGTACATGCAATCTTTGTATAATCCCACATTTCTTGATAGCCTAGTCTTCAGAACAGGCTAGTGGGCTAAATGAGCACTGAAATAAGGCTCATTCGTCTTGACAGATATAATGTAAGTTGGATCATGGGCATCAGGTGGTAGGAAATCCTTTTCATGACATCTCATTGGGTACCACAAGGTCTCAGGCACAGATCTTAATGCTTAAGACAATCCGATCCTAAAATCATGCTTCTTCTAATTACTTATCTGCTGATATCTGCCAAAGTTAGAAAGGAACTAAAGAATTAAGCATCACTTCTCTGATATCAAGGTCTGGGCACATGGAAATCAAAGTCATGAAACAGTGATGAACAAAGAAAATGAACAGTCAGAAACAGTGATAGATTTTAACAGGTTTTACTTATGATAGCTGCTCATTATTAACTCACAGGAGCACAAAAATAGATTACTAATACAAGTCTACATCTTTTGCTAGAAAAACTGACCTGATATGATCAGATTTGAAATCTGAAGTAGTGTTTTAAATGAGGAAGTTAAATAAGAAATGACACCTATTAAATAACATTTCTGTAAAGGCTACTGCAATAATCTTTTTGACTGATGACTAAACATGAACTAGAGCCATTTTGTGATTAATGCTAGCTTAGAAAAGATGTGCAGTTTTAATCCTTTTGAAAGCTAACATGGTACTAGCTCTTTTTAGCTTTGTTTTGTGGTATGGTCTTGGTAGATCCATCTATTATTGTTTTTTGTTTGTGTAACATTAGTGGAGCCAAGGTCGCTATGCTTACCCATTTCCCCACTCTTTTTCCCAGTCATTGAGCATCTTCTACTCAAATCATCGGCCTAGATGCAGTCCAAACTCCTTCTGGATTTGAAGAAACATTTAAATTCATCTCAATTTTCATGCACCCTTGCTACTTCTTCTGGTACTAGATCCTAATTCCTCCAACATACAAACTCTTCTCTCCACTTAGTGAAAGGGTATCCAGTCATTCCTTTCTCTAAGAGACTAGACTCCCACTGAAATGCCTGATCACCATATTCTACTTTTTTTCTATAATCATACTGGATTCTCTAACTTTCTTCTGACTTTTCATCTTCTGTTCTGGAGCCTCATAGGTTCATAGGATCATAGGAGGTTACTAGGCTATCAAGCCGGAGATCATTTTAAGCCTAGCAGTTTCAACCCAATGCAATACCATAGAGGTACTAGCCAATACCAAGATTGCATTTAGTGATGACTGCCCATGTCCAGGAGGGTTGTGGGTGCTATCCCTGGTAAGAATGTACTGTACCTAATCTACTCATCTGGGTTCCTCTTGAACAGTGTCATAGCGGTGCTCTTCTTCACATGAATTGATAGCCTGTTCCAAAGACGTGGCAGTTGCTGGGAGATAAATCTGTCCCTCCAGCAAGTCCTAAGTCACAGGCCATATTTAAGTCCCTGGAATCAGTAGTCTTAGACTCATTTGATTTATAGATATGCAGTAAGTTCATTAGGTTTGAGTCTTGGGTTGCTCTGTAGGCCAGGCATAAGCCTCCCCTAAGAAGTCTATATAGTGACAGGGATTTTAGTTGCTCCATGTAAGGCACATGCTGGAAGCCTGTGATCTTCTTTGTTAGAAACCTCTGAGGTCTCTCTAATTGCTGTAGGTGCTTAGTACGGTATATGGAATGGGGTATTATACTCAATCATGGGCCGGATAAGTCCCGAGTATAAGGGGATTATAACTTCTTTTGCTCTGGAGACGATGTCTTTACTAATCAAGTGAGCTTCATGGAAAGTTTCCTTACAACAGTAGACATGTGGTGGTCGAAGTTAAGGTCGCAGTCAACCTGTGATCCCAGGTCCCTTACCACTTCATGGGTACATAGGGTATTGTTATTGATTGGATAGTGTGAAGGGACATTGTTTGTGCTGAGGGAATGATGATGAATTTCTCTGCATATAGTTTGAGACCATGACTAATACACCAGTTGTTGGTCTGTGTGAGACCATCCTGGAATATATTGACTTCATTTGGGGATTCAATGATTGCACCTAGTTTGCAGTCGTCTGCAAACTTGGTCAGACACAACCCTTTAGTTTTGACCTGAACTACTGAGAAGTATATACCAAACAGTAGGGGGGGCCTAGCACTGTCCCCCTGTGGCACCCCACTGGTTACAGGTCTGCTGGTTGATGTGGTGTCACCTACTTTGATAGTGTGTATCTGGTTTGTGAGCCAGTTGGCAACCCATCTTATGACAAAGGGGTTTACATTCAGTTTCTAAGTTTATCTGTAATGCCTGAATGTTTGATTGTATTGAAAGCCTTTGCCAAGTCGAGGTATGCTGTGTCCACAGATTTGCCCTCATAAATGACCTCAATCACACTTTCAAAGTATTCCACCAGATTTAACAGGCATTATTTGGCCCTCACAGAGCCAAACTGAATAAGATCCAGGCTTTGAAGGTCACCTATGTCTTTATTTATGAGGTCCATAATGACACATTCCATGGCCTTACAGATGTGGCTGGTCAGGCTTATAGGTCTGTAATTAACCAACTCTATTGCTTGGCCACCTTTGTGGAAGGGAAGAACTGTAGCTGTTCTCCATTCTGCAGGAACAAAGCCTATGTTTAGGCTATGATTGAAAAGGTTACTTAGTGGTGATGATAGTTCATGTTTTAGCCTATTTAGAAGACAGTCTGGGATGTCATCTGGTCCCATAGAGGCTGTGTACTTTGCCTTGGACAGGGCTTTGATGACCTGCTCTTCAGATATATAAGGTGGGGGGAAGTTTGGGGGAAGGTTTGATGTAAGTTAGGAAGGGATAAGGGACTGAAATTTTCACCAAACCTATCCATTAGCAGGTTTTCTATTTGTGTGGATTCATTGTGTATGATACTTTTGGCCACTAGTTCTTCACATGCTTGGGTCCTACCCTTTAGGTTATGTACATAGTTGTAAAAGGCCTTATGTTTATCCATGGCAGTGCCAGTACTTGGTAGGTTTCTTTCAAAAGAGATCTCGGAGGGTTTAACAAGTTGTCTTACTTGCCTGTTAAGGCTGAGGAGGTTGCTTTTCCATTGTTGGGTCCTTGTCTTTGTTTTCTTAGACTCCATCTTTTTGTGTTTATTGTAGAGTTTGTTGATACTGGAAGTCCACCATGGCAGCTTGTTTTTATTTGGGGCTCTGACTGTGATTCAATCTGGTACAGCCTAGTTTATACATTTATGCAAGTTATTGCACAGGGATTTAGTGTAAGCTTAGGCATAGTTTCCACTTTCAGCCCAGGGAACAGCTTGGAATGCATTTATACCTTCACCTTGGAGGGGATAGTTTGCCTTGGTGAAGTTTTTTAGTCTGATTTCACCCTTTGTGAGTTCTGGTGTTAGTATCAGTTTGAAGTGACTGATTTGTGGTCAGTTTTAACTAATGAGGATCCAACAGTTGCAGCAGTGCACCTCTTTGACATGTTGGTGAGGACCAGGTCTCGAATGTTTGTTGCTCTTGTCAGGGTATGGATAATTTGCTCCAGGGCTTTTGAATTCACAAAGTCAAGGAACTTTTGTGCTGGTGAGTTTGGGCTAGAGTTGGTTTCCCATTTGATGTTGGGATAATTGAAATCCCCCATAACCAGTGTGTATGGTAAAAATTGGATTGCCTTCAGTTTGGTTAAGTAGGCTTCATGGGTGTCATGACCCATGGAGGGGGATCTTTAACTGGTTAGTACTTGAACAGGAGTCTTACCCACCATAACTTGGATTTGGAGTAACTCCATGGAGTTGTCCAGTCGAACTTGACATGAGGTGAATTTATCTCTAATATGGATTGAAACAATATCTCCTTTGGTTTTCCCATGTTCATTTTGCGGTCTAAAGATGTGGAAGGCATTGTAGCTGTGCAGGGCTAGTTTACTATCTGAGGCCTTAAACCAGGTTTCTGTGACTGCACAGCTCTCTATATCTTCTAGTGATAGAAGTGATTCCAGGGAGTGCAGTTTTTGATTTAAGCTCATAGAATTTAGCAGCATGACCCTTATTTTGTTCTAATTAGTTAATTTCACATTGGTAATGTTATTTTTGAGACCTTGTCTAAAAAAGGCACTATGGGGGATGTAAGAGCCTTTGCCAGTAGCTGACAGCCTAGGGGTGCCAGGTGCAAACCGTCTCTGGCAAAGCAGCGAGGTTTGTCAACCATGGCTTCCCAGGTAGACTGGAACTGGATCCCTTTGGAATGACACCAAGAACTAAACCAATTATTGAAATTAATCATTTTTTTCTTCATACTGTGGCATCATTATTGGTGCGGGTAGTATGATGCTCAAGGCTAGGGACATACCTGTCTGGGACACTTACTCAAAGAGCTTGACCATGTCTGTCTTCATACAGTCTAGTGAGGTATGTCTCAGGTCATTCACACCAACATGAACTATAACAAAGACATAACAGTACTTGTTGCTGAGAGACTGGTTGTAAGCATGAGTTGGTGAATTCTGGCACTGGACAGGCACCTGGCCATGACTTTCTCCTTGTCCAACCTGGTGAGTGGGAGACATCCATGTGTCTCACTACGGAGTCTCCAATGACAAGAAAACTTGTTTTTTAAGTGTTACATCTTATGGGCTTGGTGGGTGAGACAGTGGTGTTGCTATGTGTCATGGGTGCTGCAGAGACTTTGTTAGTTGTAGCAGACTTGTGTTTTGGAGGTCTCTGGTGTTTCTGTAAGTTTTTCTAGAGAACCTCCATGTATGTGGATTTACATGTTTAATGCATACTATTTGTATAAGTAGTGGTACTATGTGAATATGTAGTGGTGTTGAGTTGACAACCTTCTCCGTGTTACTGTTTTGAGTGAGCGAGAGCATGGATTCTAAATTATTGGTGTAAATACATCTCTCACACTCTGTACTAGAGTGTGTTATTATTACAGGCATGAGTGTGTACATGAGGCAGTTTTCACACTGTCTCAAGAGACGCAAGTCAACAAGGTTGGCAGGAGAAACAAGGGTAGCCCAATTGTCCATAATGCTAGATTGAAGACTATTGTCACTAGGGCTGGCTTTTCAGAAATGATCATGGAGCAGCTCAATGAATGGATATTTCTGGCAGGGTTTTTAGGAAAAAATTATTGAATTTAACTGTCTGGCTCTGGCACACAATTGCAGGCTAGTGCACAGTGCTGAGTGATGCACAAACAAGCAGAAACCCAACATCTTTAATGTTCAGCCCACACTTAAACATTCTTTCCCTACACATTAACCCTTCTTTTTCAGTTCTCATCAGTCATACATATTATGAAGCCTTCTTGGCAGGATCAGTAGAATTGAGACAAGCAATATAGACCATGAGTCCTTATGTCCCGTAGAAGAAATATATTTTGTACAGTGCAGTGACACTTCATTTTCCTTGTATCCATAGATGGAAATATCAGTAACCTAGACCCTTGGCACCTTCATTCACCACTGGCAAGCTCTGTATCCTTTCTTATTTCTCTCAGTCATGCTTACTCTTTTATTTTGCATATGCAGGCCAAATTGCTCCCCAAAGATCTTAAAAAATGATGTCTACCAAGGACAAGATCAGGCTTTAGTCTGACAGTCGTAACATGCATGGATCAGCAAACTTACTTACAGCATTTTCTTTACCCTCTTCCTCTAGTTCAGTGAGAGTTTCCCTTAATCTCAGATTTCATATTTGCTGCCCTCCTTAAAAAATGGCTTATCATATATTGCTGTGACTAACACATATTCTACTTTATATATAATCTTGAACATAAAATCTGAGTCTCATCATTCAAATGCTTGAATATATAAAAGCACCACACTCAAACCATCCACTAAGATGCGGTTCTTGTGTTATAAAGTCAATCTTCACTGATCCTCAGTTTTGTATTCTTATCCCAGTTGTTGTAAAACCTTTTCTAGCTTGATTGCTAAAACTGTGAAATAGATATTTGCCAAATTCCCATCATATTTATTGAATTCCTACTTCCTTCATCCAAAACTTTATCATGACATTACAACAATTCTCAACAGTCATATTTGTGACACTCTTACTGAACTCTTAGGGAAAGCCATTTGAGCTGTGTGTCTAACTCTCCTTTTCAAAGTTGTAATAACTTGTCATTCCCTATATACTTAAGTAATGCCAGTTTCTGACTCTCCTTTAGTTCATTGTGTCCAGCACTTGTCCGTTCTAGTTATAGTTGTACGGGTACATGACTTTCATATAAGACTCACTTAATCTAAACAGAAAGTGTCTAAAATTTGATCTAATACTCATTTAATTTAAATCACATTTAGTTTAATCATATTTGATAAGAAAGTGCAGTGGGCTGCAGAGAGTTAATGCTTGTTTAGTATAATTTTTAAGGTGCTAGTAATTACAAGGCACATTAGTCTAGTGCACTATTTGTATGTGGCTAATGCCCACGCACACGCACACACACACACACAGACACACACACACACACACACACACACACACACACCCACACACACACACACACACACGCACACACACGCACACACGCACACACACACACACACACACACACACACACACACACACACACACGTTTGTGGATCAACAGTGATTCCCAGTGTATGGTATTTTCTCTGCAATTGTGTAACCATGGAGTTAATATATTTAAGTAAGAGGGGTGTGGAGGCAAATATCCCCACATGAGTTAGGGGAGTTTCCCTCCTGCAAAAATGAAGTCTTGGAGGAGTATTTGCTATTTGTGAAGATTTAGATTACAATGTCATTCGACTTGATGTATTTCAGATGAAATTTGTAGATATTTTGTTTTTAGTGGAAATGTTTCATAGGTGCAGTGTAATATACCTACTCACGCATACACAAATACACACACATACACACACACACACACACACACACACACACATATATATATATATGCATATTATATATATATATATATATATATATATATATATATATATATATATATATATACACATACACATACACATACACATATGTGTGTGTGTGTGTGTGTGTGTGTGTGTGTGTGTGTGTGTGTGTGTGTGCGTGTATGAGTGTATAATGAGTAACCACTGGTGAGTTTGATCGAAACACAAAACATCGAGCAATCTCATCAGCAATTAGCATTAATCACTGTGACAACCCATGACTGGACCAGTAATTAGGGAGTCTCAATCCTCACCACTGGCAACAGTGGGGGGATGTACACTGAGAAGATGACAAGGTACACATCCAGTCTTTCCAGATGAAGCTGTCTGAATCAAGTGCAATTTCCCTTTAAAGCACACAGAGACCACAATCAGTCAGGGCCTGGTTTCTCCCTTTTTCTCCAGATCTCTAGTAAGACTCCGCACTGGCACAGCTATAGATTTGAGATCTCAGTTGATCCAGTACCCTTGCTGTCTAACTGGTGCTTCATGTCTCTGTCCAAGTAGCTGACACACACACCCGTTATGGTTTGATTTATACACACACTCACCTGGGAAAGACTGGCATACTAGCTATGCTCCTTTTATCCCAGACTATAAGGTAGTTATCACTGCCACTAGCCAACTCCTTATGAACCACTTTAAGGCCTTTATCTAAGGGTGTCCAATCTTACTGTGTAAGGTTACTATTAATACAAATGGTAGTTTGACCAAGAGCAAGGCTATTAGGAGCGGCCTGCACAGTGGCACCAAATAAATATGCAAGTACTTTCAGAACATAAATATCTCTACACAAATCTGCCACAATGAAAGGTTTAAATATATTTAATAATAAATAATAAAAGAACATGACAATACTAAATATATATTTGCAGTGACATTGTAGTTCAAAACCACTGCAAATATTTAAAACAACATTGCATGATAAAAAATTCTAAACTAAGCTTTGCTATATTCCTGACTTTATCTAAGAGAGTTACCATACCCTATAAACTTACTTACAGAGCAAGGCAAATGTGGTGAATGGATCTTCTCTGGGTTGTCAGGTCAAAGACAGAATACAGAATGCTGTGTCTCTCTAAGAGACTTCTTAAATTAATATTTCAAATATTACTGCTGGGATAGCTTGTAGAATGACATAATTTCTTGTCATCTGACTTTTAGTCCCCAGACTCAAAACAATCATTAGTGGCAGCTGGTAGCATTTAGCATCTACCTTTAAAAATACATAGACAAGGTATTTTCCTCAGTTCTTTGGCAGACACTGGAAGCCATAAAGCAATAAAACACTTCCAAGACA